>NC_081429.1:39455885-39725885 GCF_949786415.1 Peromyscus eremicus
ATATCTCTCTTTGTTTTGTATATTTGGTGTTTTAATCATAATATGTCATGCAGAATTTTTTTCCTGGTCTTGTCTGTTTGGTATTCTGTAGGCCTTTTAGACCTGTGTGGACATTTCTTTCTCATGATTTGGGAATTTTTCTTCTATGATTTTATTGAGTATTTTTTCTGTGCTTTCACCTCACCTTGGAATTCTTTTCCTTCTTCCAAACTTGAAATTTGTAGACTTGGCATTTTCATGGTGTCCAAGAATCCTGCTTGTTCAGTTCTTGCATTTGAAAAAAATCATTTTCTTTGATTAAATGGTCCACTCCCTCTTCTTTGTCTTCAGGCCCTGGAGTTCTACTTTCTTATGATCCACTGAGCTTTGTACTTCACCACTAGAAGTCTTCATCTTCAGCTTCAGTTCAGTGTAGGTTTTCTTTGGTAGTGCCATCTTTCTATAGAACTCTCCGTTCTGTCCCTTTTTATATCCTGTCTTTTTGTCTTCTTTATTTTCTCCAGTCAGTTGTGTTTTCTTGGACTTCCATCAGTTTATTTCTGGCCTCTTTAAGTTCGTTCAGCTGTTTATTGGCATCCTCTTTGAGTTCTTTGAACGTGTTTATAAATTTTCTTTTGGATTCTTTGTCTTGAAATTTGAGTTGTTCTTCACAGGAACAATTACTAATGGACTTGGTGCTTTGGGACAAGAGGATGTTGTTTTGTTTTGTTTTAATTACTTGTGTTTGTGCCGTGGGATCTGTGCATCTGGCTGTGTTTTTTGCTATGTGTCTGTAGGCCACAGAGAGCTGAGATAGGGTGATGGACTAGACAGATTAGAGGTAGGTCTCAAAGAAATGGAGCCAGGAGAATACTCTCTCTCTCTCTCTCTCTCTCTCTCTCTCTCTTTTTTTTTTTTTTTTTTTTTTTTTTGGTTTTTCGAGACAGGGTTTCTCTGTGTAGCTTTGTGTAGCTTTGTGCCTTTTCCTGGAACTCACTTGGCTGCCCAGGCTGGCCTTGAACTCACAGAGATCCTCCTGGCTCTGCCTCCCGAGTGCTGGGATTAAAGGCGTGTGCTACCTCGCCCGGCGAGAATAGTGTCTCTTACTGGAGCCATGTGGAGCAGGTGGCCCAAGTAGGTTCTGCAAGGAGGAGGAAGGCAGTCACTGGAGGTATGATAGTGGCTGTAGTGGCTTCTTCGTTGTGGTCCTCCTCTTTTTCCTCCTCCTCTTCCTCTTCTTCCTCCTCTTCTTTCTTTGGTAGTTTCTTTTGTTCTTTGGTCTTCTTGTGACTAGTAGGCTGGGATATTTGTTTTATAATAATTAAATTATTTCATTACAAACACGTTTTTCTTATATGCATTGTAAGATCCACACCTAGACTCATAAATAATTCTGCTTCTCACTAACATTGTGGGTTTTTTTTCTGTCTGTATTAGTGCTTAGGTTTACCAATTTTCTTTTCCTAAGAAAGAGAGTTCATTTAAAAATATAAAAAGCACAAACCTGGTTTATGAATACACAGAGCAGAGCTCCTATAGTTCTTTCTTTCACCCTTTAGTATCTTCTGAGAGCCTCTCATAGATTTGACAAGGCCACTCTTGACATTAGGAAAAAATGATGAAATCTAAAAGCTCAGGAGGTGGTCTGGAGATACAAAAACTCAGGAGACACAGAGTCAGCTGACCCACCCCACGCTGCCAAGGGCAGACTCACTTTCTCCAGCCCTTTTTTTCTGGGCTCATCTGAGTAGGTTCTCTGGGGATCTCTTATGTGATTACATTGCTAAGAAGAGGAAGGATTTTTTGGCTTAGAGAGCACATGGATGGGCCAACTCACTGTCTGAAAGGTAGTGTTCATCTTACAAAACTCTAAAATGTCCCTTTCGCCTAGATCAGCTGGACTAAGTAATTTCAGATGGAACTGAGCATGACCATCAGAGTTATAGTCAAGTTGAAGAATGGAAACAAATCGCTTATCAGAATATCATTCCTAGGAAGGACCAGGCAGTAACCAGCTAGCTCATGATTCTACTTTGTACCTTATGGGTTTGTTGTCTCAGCTAACTTCTTCATGAGGAACGGTGGTTTTTCAGTATAGACTTGACATTTTTATTTGTAGGAAAAACATGTAGCTAATTCAGATGATTGTAGTTGGTGTTGGTAATACTCTTTGTCATCTATTTCTCTTGTGTCTCATTCCAAAAAGTATTGCAATATATGCTTCTCAAAAGAAGCTGAGCAAATCACAAGTGACTATTGTGTGGAAAGTATTTCAGCACTAACACACACACACACACACACACATACACACACACACACACACACACACACACACACACACGAAGAAAAAAAACTTAATTCTTTGGTTAAGTACAAAGTATCTTCCATCATCAAGGATTTGCTGGTTCCTTATTCTTTCTTGATTGGCAAAGGAAGCCCTGTTTGTGTGGTCCAACAGAGGTTCACAAGATGGAGAACACAAGATGGAGAACCGCAGTGAATGGGCCTAGCTAGGCAGTGGTAGATGCCTGACTTGCAGATGAAAGTCCTTCTATGTTAAAATTTTTGTTTCATGAAGTTCAATATCCATAAATATGACTGAGAGTCTTATTGACATTCAGGTTGTGTTTCAGGAGGACAGGAATGAGATCTGAGATGCTGAATTACTGTCAGGCTCGAGGCGATGCTGATGGAGGGAGCCCATTTGGAACAGTAAGGCTACAGTCCCTTTCTTTGGTCTCAAGGCTTGTCGGTGGGGAAAGCCTGAGTTGTGCTGTGGAAGGAAGCATCTCTTGCATACCTAAGGGAGAGGTGCCTTCCTCTCTGCCTTTCTTCTCCAACCAAGAACAGAATGGAAACTGCAGCATTTGCCAGAAGTGGGTCAGCAGTATTCTAAAGGAGTAAGTGGCAACTGGCAGTTAGCCTAAGTGGCCTGTGGACAGAGTAGAGATTGATGGCCCAAACCTGAGGAAGCAGAGATCAACTGACTCAGGAAAAGTACATAAAACACCACCACCTTGGAGGATTCCCAGGGAAGGAGGTTGAGGCCCAGCTTGCTTGATAAATGAAGTCTTGAGTTGCCATAAATAATAGGAAAAATGACAGTTCTTATTTATGTTTACGGGCTGGGGAAACCTGGACTTATGGGGAATGAGTCAGGTTTGAGAGTTCGGGCTGAGTATTACTGCAGAACACCTTTGTGTCTGGCTTTGTATGTGCGTGTTGGGAGTCGTTGTGTTCAATGGCATTTGCAATTAGCTGGTCATCATTGAGGCCAGACCATCCTGAGTGGGATAGGACCTCTCTAGTAGTAGCGACCAGTGGTCCTATGAATCAACAAAGAACAAAAATGTTGTGACTGCACATTGACTGCTGTCTCCTATCTTGCTTCATGGCATTCCTGGAAATGGCCTTAAAGCAGAAAAATGTTAAGGGATGAATCATTTTCCTGTCTCCTGCCAGAGGATAGCCAACATATTTACCTTCCCTTTCTACCCAATTGTGTTCCTGAATCTACAAGGCAGAAGGTTGACAAGTTGACTTGAAGACCAATGAATCAGCAGGGAGATTACTGAATGAATGCATCTATAAAGTGAAATAGAGGGTTTTGTCAGCACGATCCAAGCAGCAGACGGATGGGATTCAAAGGGACCGCGTTGAGGCCTGACTGCACATTTTTCTTTTCTGGGTATTAATAATTGAGAGTCGCTTAATCTGCAAGCTCCCCCTCCAAGAATCATCAGAGGAAGAAATTCTTTAGCTGATGCAATGGCTTTGCAGGTAAAGTACTTGATTTGCAGAGGACCTGTGTTCAAACCCTGCAGAACCCGTGTAGACAAAACTGAGTGTGACGGTAGCGTGTGTGATTCCAGTGTTGGGGAGGCAGAGACAGGTAGATCCTGGGGCTTTACTGGCCAGTCCAGTCAGCTTAACCCATTTGGTGAATTTTGGTCAAGGGAGAGTCTTTGTCTCAGAACAAACAAACAAACAATCACCCCCTCCCTTCAGGTGAATAGTACCTGAGGAATAACAGCTAAGATGCACTGTACACACAGGAGCACGGCATGCACATTAAAAAGAGAAGAGACTCCTTGATCCTAGCTCAGCAGGCAAAGCATTTGGAATAGATGGCTGTAGGTGCTAAGCCTCTGGACAGGGTGGAGAACCCAGGGGAGAGAAGGCAGCAGTTGGCTGGAGCATGGACAAGCGACTCTATTAAAGACAAGTGCATATGGGAAAGTTGCCCCCATAGCAGGTATCTATGCAGTATTTGCTGTGTGCCAGCTACTGCTCTATGGGCCTTGAGCGAGGAATCCCGTGTCAAGACAGACCCTCCCCAGAGCTTTGAAGGTCCAAGGTATAGTAGCTTAGTAACTCTGTCCACACTCTTCCCTCAGCATCAAGTTACTTATTGGGGAACATGGAGAGATGGGCTGCTACTTATTTTTACTTTCTTTCTTGTATCTTCTGGTAATTCACAACTTTATCAAGTATAGATACTGATTGCTAGATGGATGAGTGGGTGGATGAATGAATGAATTTAGAGATGGGTCTTGCTGTATTGCCCAAGTAGACCTTGGATTTCTGGGCTCCAATGTCTCTCTAGCCTCCGCCTCCAGAGAAGCTGGGACTGCACACACATACCACTGCATCTAGCTCATATTAAATAAAAATAAAAAAAGAGTTTATGAAATCTATACCAAGTAAAAGTAACTTTTAAATAGGAAGAACGGAGGGGCTGGAGAGATGGCCCAGTGGTTTAGGGCATTGGCTGCTCTTTCAGAGGTCCTGAGTTCAATTCCCAGCACATGGCAGCTCACAACCATTTGTACTGAGATCCAATGCCATCTTTTGGTGTGAGATGTGCATGCAGATAAAACACCCTTATACATAAAATACATAAATAAGTAAATCTTTTTGTTTGTTTTTTGTTTTTGCTTTGGATTTTTGCAATAGGGTCTCTCTGTGTAACAGCCTTGGCTGTCCTGGAACTAGCTCTGTAGATCAGGCTGGCCTCAAACTCAGAGATCTGTCTGGCTCTGCCTCCCAAGTGCTGGGGTTAAAGGCATGCACAACACTGCCCCACATCTTTTTTTAAAAAAAGGAATAAATGAGAAGTTTTTATTTCTTTTTTGAAGTTTGGTGACTTTTCCTCTAAAAAAAACCAAAGTGTGTGTGTGTGTGTGTGTGTGTGTGTGTGTGTGTGTGTGTGTGTGACATCAATGTTGGTTGTCTTTCCTTGATTCACTTTTGTTTTCTGAGACAGAGTCTTTCACTGAGCCTGAATCACATCAGGCTAGGCTGGCTGATGAATGAACTTTTCAAGCCTCTGCCTGACTCTGTGTTTTCAGAGCTGGAGTTACAGGTGTGAACTGCCACACTGGGTTTTTTAATGTGTGTGCTGGGGATCCAGCTCCGGTCCTCACACCTCCTAGTCCCCTGTGGCCAGCAGTTTGGAGCTTTACACAGAGCTCTGTGGTGTGGTCCAACATGAACTTCCTTGATTTTACAGTTGGCCGATCCCCTCTACCTGCCCCAACTGGTTTGTTTAAGCACAAATGAAATATAGAAATGGACATGTTGATCAACCAATATTTATTGAAAATTAATCAAATTTTCCTTTGCCAACTGCTGCTAAGCCTGCGTCACTGGGAGATACACACTGAAAGCTGGTAGCCATCTGAAGCAGAGTCAGCCCTGTTCTTCTATGCGCATCTTCTTTGCTGATCCTTGGTCTCAGCCCACTGGCGACATTATCTTTAGTCCTGGGAAACCCTTGTCATGCTCTGTCATAGGAATAGTGGAGAGACAGAGAGAAATAAAGAGAGAACGGAAATGGGAAAATTAATCACAAATGTTGGCCAAGTGTCTCCAGGTGAACTCCAATCCTTTGAGCTTAGGAGACAAAAGGAAGGTGAATATTGGATTTCCTTTTGTGTCATTTTAGAAAGATCAAACAAACTCATCTCGGTGACACTGAGAGTTCTTTCTGTGTGGAAGGCGGAGGGGAAACGGTGTGAGGACCATCAGGTAGGACTTACGGTTCAGCCTATCTCCGCCTACATCTGACCCACATATTTGGTAACATTTATGAGTCAGGATGTTAGGAAAGTTTTCATGCACTCAATTTTTATCTGCCTTTGGCTAAGTCTGTGAGTTGCCATGAGAAGGGAAACAAACAAATGCAACCCTCTTGCCTTTTCACCCCCACACGCCACTCCCTGCTGGACCAGCGAGCCGGCCCAATGACAAGGACCCTTTGCCCTCGACTTCCTTCCTCTCTGCTGCCCACTCGGCTTGGCAGTCATGTTGACCTCAGTGCTGTGTCATCATGGCAAAGAAGCCTGGGAGATGGCACCCTGGACCCTGGATTCTTGGGCTTGGATGCCTGACTGCTTGTCCTGAGTCCCTGCCTGCAGTCTCAAGAGTCTGAGGCCAAACCAGACGTGGCCTTTGTGGGAAATGAAGGAGTCTGGCAGTGCAGGTCATACACTGATGAGCTGACATGCTCCTCTGACAGTATGTTCTGGTAACTGGACTTCAGCTCTGACCTGCGATCCAGCTGGGTGATTGACTTGTCACCTTGGACTTCTGTCCCCACCCTGAATTTCACTTTGTTCAGACTTTGGTCATTTCTCTGAACTTTCCCCCCGCTTAGCTAGACTGAATCTACAGAAATCCCTATTTTGACCATTAGTTGGCTACCTCCTACCACTTTGTTTTTTTTACCTTCTCCTTGGTGCTTGTCTGTTTGTCCGTCCGGCTCCTGCTTCCCAGAGGCCACCTCTCCCAAGACTGACCTATGGGATCTATCCCAGTTGCTTAGCAAGTATATCCTAATTCCAATGAAGATTCTCCAACATGAAAACACAACATAACAAGCAGCCAGGTGATGGTGATGCACGCCTTTAGTCCCAGCACCTGGGAGGCAGAGACAGGTGGATCTCTGTGAGTTCGAGGCCAACCTGGTCTACAAAGCAAGTTTCAGGAAAGCCAGAGCTGTTATACAGATAAACTCAGTTTTGAAACACCAAAAGAACAAAACAAACAACCCACCAGAAAACAAGATTCTCCAATTATTACTACCACATGGTAAAGCTATAAATAGGGAAAAATCCTCAGTCCTATTAGCTCTTATTTTTATATTCCACCTGTCCTTGTTAGTATTTATTGTTACCTTGACACAGCCTAGAGTTACCTGGGAAGAGGTAATCTCAACTGAGGAATTGCTACACCGGATTGGTCTGTGGGCATATCTGTGGGGACATTGTTTTGATTGCTAATTGAAACAGGAGGGCCCAGCCCACTGTGGGCAATGCTACCTCCAGACAAGTGATCCTGGAATGTAGAAGAAAAGCTACCTGAGTAAAAGCAAACTAGTGAGTGAGCCAGAGAGCAGCATTCCTTCATGGTTGGGGCTCCAGGTTCCTGCCTTGAGTTCCTGCTCTGACATTCTTCAACGATGGACTGTGACCTGGAAGTGAAAGGTGAAATAAACCTCTTCCCCACCTAAGTTGCTTTTGTTCAAAGTGTTAAACCACAACCACAGAGTGAAATCAAAACACTACCATTTGCTTGAGTCTTGGGAGATCCCCTCTAAGGGAAAGACTGTTGCGGCTAATGTAGCTCAGTCGGTAGAGTGATCGCCTAGCATTCAGGAAGCCCTAGTTTTGAATCCCAGAACTGCATAAATTGGAGTGTGGCAGTATACATCTTGATTTCAGTGCTTGGGAGATGGAAATGGGAGGTTCAGAAGTTCAAGATCATCTACTATATAGAAGGTCAGCCTAAGCCAGGCGGTGGTGGTGCACGCCTTTAATCCCAGCACTTGGGAGGCAGAGGCAGGTGGATCTCTGTGAGTTTGAGGCCAGCCTGGTCTCCAAAGCGAGTTCCAGGAAAGGCGCAAAGCTACACAGAGAAACCCTGTCTTGGAAAAAAAAAAATTAAGTTCAGCCTGGGCTACCTGAGACACTATCTTAAAAAATTTTTTTTAAAGATTCATTAGATTTAGGGAGGAAACAGAATATGTCCCGTTTAAAGCATTTATTTGCAAGGAAGATCCTGGTTACAGCTGCAGGAAGATTAAAGTAGGGAAGCTTAATTTCAGGAGTATCGAGAGCTTTAGGATATTCTGCAGCTGGCTTCATGATGCTTTTTGACTATTTTTCTTAATGAAAATGTCCATGGTCCCTGGAGAGGCAAGCTGAGGAGCCTGGCTATATTTACAGACATTTACTACTGAATATATCAGCTCTGGTTCATATCACCTAGTGAAGACATAGCCCCTGAGACTCACTTCAGTGAACTGGAGCCATTCCTCAGGAAAGGGCGGGGATGTGTACCAGCCCCGATCGTGCTGTTCTTGTGTGTCAAGCCTGCCGGGCCTTCCTAGACCAGCATGTACCTTGGTTCCCTCCAGCACAGTTGGCATGTCCATAGAGCCCATCCCCGAAGTCTCGAGTTTAAATAAAGAACACTGAGCAAGGGAGGAACATACAACGGGGGAACACGTGTAACGAAGAAGACATGCTTATCTTCAGCGTCCTCACGCATCTTGCCGAATGCCTCCCTTGCCTTTCTCAGAGCTGGATCCATGTGTCCAACCCATACTGAAGCTGGGCAGTGGTGGCGCACGCCTTTAATCCTAGTATTTGGGAGACAGCGGCAGGCAGATCTCTGTGAGTTCAAGGTCAGCCTGGTCCACAGAACTAGTTCTAAGAGAGCAGGGTTACACAGAGAGAAATCCCGTCTCGAAAAACCAAAACAAATGAGCAAACAAATGAGCAAACAAAACAAAAACAAAAAAAAAACCCACATTAAATCCTTATATGAGAATTGCCTCAAAGCCAACCCAAAATTCAGAAGAAAATCTGAAATTAACTTTTTTTTGGAGGGGGGAGAGGGGCAAAGGGTCTGCCTTCAGCATGACATTTTTTGTGACTTTTTCCTCAATGAATGATCCTCAGATCTGTCTTTTTATTTTATTTTATTTTTCTTGTTTCCTTTCTACAAGAATAAATCCAACCTGATGGTCTCAAAAATCTAGTCTCTCAAAGCATGGTATGGTAAATCTAACATTTATTTCTTGGGTTGGCACATCTAGTAGCAGGAGATTTATCCTGTTAACCAAGGCTATGATAGCTGTGATTTAGGTCTTGTCTGTACCACTGTGACTTACTGCCACGACTCCTGTGTTATAGTGTGATTCAGCGTCAGCACATACGGAGTGCAAGTGAGTGATCTGCTGGACTCCATGGACAGGCATTTGTACTGAAATTGTCTAGTTCATTATTTAACACAAGTCCCTCCGAATTCTCTGAGGAAAGTATTGTGGCCAAATATGCTTGACTAACAACTGCTTAGCAAGTCGTCATTTTTGCAGACCCAGAATGCTGAGAACCTCATCGTTGACTCTGAGAAGATGTAGGAAGATTAGTTGAACTCTATATAACCCACTATTTCTCCAACCTGGTGAATGGTGGAACCCTTTCCTTACCTGCTCACATCCAGAAGAAGTCGCTTTTAGTAGAACAGTCTGGATGATGGTTTAATTTAATGTCCCCAGCCTAACTATGGAGTCGTTATCAGTCTTGTTTTATAGATGAGAACACAGACCCATCTCACTGGACTTGACCCCAGCCTTGAGATTTCCGCAGCTCTGGCTGACACTGTGGCTGGCCTGTGGGAGACTCTAGAGCAGAAACTCAAGCTAGTCATCCCTTGATTGCCAGCTGACACATGATCAGATGATAAATACCATCTTAAGGTACTTCGTTTGGTCTCATTTCCCCTTTACCACAGACACAAGCACCATCCTTTTGTTATTCCCCCATAATTGGAGTGAGGGCAGCCGGTTTTCAAGATTCTTTTTACCACTTTCTTTGTTTAAAAGAGTTACATTTTTACGATCTCCACCTCCGACCTTTCACTAGAAAGAGTGTCCACACAGCTGAATGAACCTATCCTATCTGTAACATTGAGACAGGACAGTCTAGGGACGAATACTTAATTTAAAAAAAAAAATGAGGCAAATTCAGAGGAAACAGGAATGTACCCTTTCTAAATATTTTGTATCTACAATGATTCCTTATTTTCTATGTACTGTCTCTACCACCTAATTCCAGTTCTCCATTCTGTCCTTCCCATCAGAATAATACAGAATAATAATAATAATAATAATAATAATAATAATAATAATAATAATAATACTGTGTGGTCCACTGTTGGAAGCGTAAAGACAACTGACTTGCTTCTGCTTTGAAGGGCTCTTATAGATGAAGTAAACGTAGCTCTTTTTCTGATAGGAATATTCAGTGCACACGCTAATAATATTTTATGCCATCGCACGGAGAAATGGGGACTCAACAGAACAGAAGGAGCAGAGACTTAGCTTTGGATTGGGCACTTCTCCGCGTCAAGTACTTAAGTGGCTGAAGCTTGTTTTTTTCATCTATAAGTTGGCATGGTGAGTTCTCTCTGAGTTCGTGGGCATATGGGGGAAAAACACATTAGAAAGTCTAAAGGAGGAAGGATATGAGCAAACAAGTGTGTAGTAAAATGTCTGTAGACAGTGGAAAAAAATGTTTTCCTCTTCCAGGTGTATAACTGCTCTTCACAGCACAGAAGCAGAGCAGGTTTTTCCTTATCTTTCAATTTGTGGGCGCGCGCGCGCGCACACACACACACACACACACTGTAGTTTCAAAATTGGCTTATTTAAAACAATGCTGGATGGACAAAGCCTCTGATTTGCCTAGAGTGTCTCCGGTTAGGAAACTGCGTTGTTTATTGAAGAGAAGTCAAGAGGCAGATGGGGTATGGTGGAATGGGTCAGTCGGGTGTGGAGCTGGGCTAGACCGCAGTCCTGTGAGGTTTAGGCAGTTCTTTACATATGGATTTTAGCAGTTTGGTTTCTGCATAGAACAATCCTTGCCCAGTGAGTCAAACGTTACTTTGTAGGAAAAATCTTCTTTTCCATTAGGTGAAAACCCCAACCTACATAACACGGAAACCCAGGGCCCAGCTTGTGGGTAAATATTATATTTGGAGTCATTTTGTATCAGTGTAATTGGCACAAACTGATATTCTCAGGGTATTTTTAAACCTGAGATGCTGGGTCCATTTGAGGTAGCAAGCACACACTATCTATGTACAGTATAAAGCACTTGCCATGTACCAGGCACTGGCTGGAGGATGTCACAGAATCTTGACTCCACTGAGCAGCCATGTGAGGAGCCCAGGATCCTCTTGGTTTCTGCACTCTACGTGTCCGGGCATCTGAATGTTTTCTGCTGTAGAAAGTAGACCTGGTGTTCTCTGCACTAACAACTTCCGAGTTGTTACTGCATGTCAGAGTGGCCAGCCCTTCCCCTGCTCAGAGATCCTAAAGCGTGACAAAGCCTTTGGTGATGCTGTGGGCAGCAACCCTACAGACAGCAAGGAGGGCAGGCGGTTGGCTTCCGGAAACCAAGGCACTTGCTAGGAAAAGCCCTGACCAAGTGGCTTGACTCGATTTTCCCACAGAAAGAACCAAATTATTAGAATACCTAGAAGAGGCCAGATTTTTCAGATGGATTTGTGAATTGCATTTTTGTGCAACTGAGTGGAGAGAGATGGTTCAGTGATTAAGAAAGCATACTGATCCTGCAGACAACCTGAGTCCAGGTCCCGGCACCCATGTTGGGTGGCTCAGAACATCTCTAGCTTCAGCTCCAGGGGATCCTACACTTCTGGCATGCACCTGTACTCATGTGCACATACCCTCCTTCCACATACATCATTAAATAAAAATAATTTGGAATATTTTTTCATGCAACTAATGAGAAAAGAACTTAGACGGGAGGGTGCATTCTGAGTGAGCAGATTGTTCCCATCTTAGTCCTTGGTGTCTCTGTCTACAACCATCCTTTCTTCTTCTTCTTCTTCTTCTTCTTCTTCTTCTTCTTCTTCTTCTTCTTCTTCTTCTTCTTCTTCTTCTTCTTCTTCTTTTTTTTTTAATCAAGATACCTGGGAAGCTAATGCTGGAACATGGAATTGTTGTATGATTCATCCAGTCCTTGGGGAGACCTTGCAAAGGACTCCTCCTCCTCAGTTGAAGACCTTTCAAGAGGCAAGTCAACCCCAGTGCCTCTGATACAGAATCTATGTTTCTGGATGCAGCTAGAGGCACACTGCAGGATTTTCTTCTCAACATCTTAGTTTTCTAAGCTGGCATTGCCCTTCTGTGGATGGATGGATTAGCCATCATGGTATCTGTTCGAAATGAGGTTTAATGAGTTTAAATTTAAGAGGGTCCTGTGAAAGGTGTCAAGCTGAATCTCATCAGATAGGGGGGTTAGAGGGGGGAAGGGGAGGGGAGGAGGTTGCAGCCTTTTGAGGCCAAGTATTTATTATTGGAAAAGGAGGATGAAAGGAAAGTTTTGGGGAGCAGGGAATCCTTTATGGGGCAGTGTCTAGGATTTGTAGAGTCTCAGCATGGAAAATGATGATGCCATGCTGTTTTGGGAGACTCCAGAAGGACAGCGGTGAAGAATTTGCCTGCTACTGTTGTGTGGGGGCATTAGGGTGCCAGTGATTGCAGGGGAGAAGGGCAAAGAAAAGATCACTTCCTGGTTTTCTACACTGTCCTGGAGGCGTATGCTGCTTGGGTGTGGCTGAAGTAGTAACACAGGGAGAAGTAGGCAAGCATGGTGGGAAAAAGCTAACTGAAACTGGATTTTCTTCCACCTCGAAAATGCAGAGGGAGCCATGTGTGTGTTGGCTTAGAAAATGAAGAATCTGATGTTGGTTTTGCGCCCGTAGTGCCAAAGGAAAAGTTCCAAGGATATTTGCCTTGTATGTCTTGCCTCAGATGATACAGTTGGGTTGACTCAAGAGATTTGTGCATAGGCTACCAGGACCATTGGTTAGTTATCTTCCTTTCTCTGCTAGCTCATCTCTATTTTAAGCCAATGTCAACTGCCAGTACCATTCCTGAGCCTTGAGGAAAAAAAGATGACGTCAGGAGGTACTGCCTGTGTGTCCTCTCTCTTTTTTCTTGGTTAGTCCTTAACTCTGGCTACAAATTAGAACCTGGGAGGGCTTGAAAAAAATCCCTGTTTGGGGCTGGAGAGATGGCTCAGTGGTTAAGTGCAGGGACACTCTTCCAGAGGACCTGGGTTCAATTCTCAGCACCTACATGGCAGCTTGTAGCTATAGTTTTCTTGCGTGGCCCACAGTCAGGACAAATCTCTGTCACCCGCCAGTCCCACAGCCGCTCAGACCCAACCAAGTAAACACAGAGACTTATATTGTTTACAAACTGTATGGCCGTGGCAGGCTTCTTGCTAACTGTTCTTATATCTTAAATTAATTCATTTTTATAAATCTATACCTTGCCACGTGGCTCGTGGCTTACCGGCATCTTCACATGCTGCTTGTCAGGGTGGTGGCTGGCAGTGTCTCCTCCCACCTTCCTTTTCTCTCAGTTCTCCTCTCTCCTTGTCCTGCCTATACTTCCTGCCTGGCCACTGGCCAATCAGTGTTTTATTTATTGACCAATCAGAGTAACAGATTTGACATACAGACCATCCCACAGCAGCAGCTCACAAACTGTCTGTAGTTCCAGTTCCAGGGCACCTGACACCTGTGGCAAAACACCAATGCACATGAAATAAAAATAAATAAATTAAAAAATATATAAAGAATATAAAAAGAAAGACTGGGCCTAACTCCCAGTCTAGCAATCAGAATCTCAAGAGGTAGAATTCGAACAAAGGAGCTTTTGAAATTTCTTATTTTACTAGCCATGAGAGCCATTTGTCTGGGGCACCCAGAATAGACTACAGTTGTGCTATGATTCAGAACTGGGGGCTCTGCTGGGATGATTAGAGACTCACTAAGAGAGACAGACTCTCTTTTAAAACCCCAATGTTAACGTTCTAGGAACAAGGAGGTGAGCAGACACAGGCACTCAACCCTAAAGAAAAAAGGGCCAGCCAGTGAGTGAGGGCATGAGGGTGGCCCGGTCTGACAAAAGGAAAGGAAGGAATTCGCTGTCTTCTGGAACACGTTCTGCTAGCGATGGTGTCTCAAAGTCGGGACTGATACGAATGATTTAGCCCTTCAGGGGATTCTTCGCAATGAAATCAATTTTACCTATCCTTTCTCTTGCATAGTCAGCCTGAGATGGTCAGATCTCAAGAGTAAAACTGACATTAGCAGCAGAAGCAAAGAGAAAGTTCTGATCTTCACTACTGTGCTGCTGATAAAACCCGAAATTGATTGAGACGCCCCTTGGGAAGACGGAAGCAAACTTAAGTCTTGTTGCTGCGGAGTGTTATAGTGATTTCCTTTGTATGCCCTACTCATGAGACATGTAATCTGCATTTAAGGAGCATTCAGACAAGAGACTGGAAGCGTGGCTTCTTGTTAAAGCTGCTTCTGGATAAAGATTCAGAGGCCACGTTGGAAGCTCACAGTTTCTTTTTCCTTGGAAAGTTTTGGTCTTGTGGCACAAAGACAGGACAGGCTGAAGAGCCTTTCTGTTCTTGGTATAACTGGAATGACCTTAGGCCAGGTTGGCCCCCAAAGGACTCCAGCGTATATCTGTTATCTCAGCTTAATTATCAATAACCTACATTTACATTTTCAATGTGTTCTGGGTCACCCTGGTCATCATAGAGTGGACCACTGGGCCTAGGAGAAGAGACCTGTGTTCTAGTACTATCTCTTCCGCTAATGAACTCTAGACTCTTAGACACTTTGTTTCCTTTTGCTAAGTAAAGAAGATGTAATTCAGGGATCTGAGATCTTACCTCTTGGCCAGGGAACATACCACATGTGGATTTTTTTTGTATGACTCTTGTATATATGCCAGCACATGTATCTTTGTGTATTTTTTATTTTCTGGAGACAGTTTTGATAGCTGTCATTATATTTTCAGAGCTCCGTGATTACGAAAATGGTACAGACTCACAATGGATGAAGTCTGCAGGATTCTTTACTTCTATAGATAGGATGCTTTTTAAAATAAAACTCGGAAGTCAGTTAAAATCTTGTGCGAGAATATTTCCACAGTGAAAATTACACCTTAATTGATTTTCCTTGTAGCAGACAAATAAATGGAATCTTAGTTTTAAGAGACAGGCAGCCCCACATATCACAGTGACAAAGGGGCTCTCCAGTGAGACAGACAGGAACCCTGCAGTTGGGAACACAGAGGTATCTCCTGTGGAAAGAGCACAGGAAGGCAGGAAGGAGACCCCCTGGGAAGAGGCATGGGCTCTGTGATTCATACGACACCCCCCAAAATGTCTGAGCGTCTTGTGTTAGGTGGAGAGAAAAGAAGACAGACAGTAAACAGAGAAACAGTTACAGATTTATAGAGAAGGCTGTGAGCGAGGGCTTTGTAGAAATGCTTTCGGCTTTGCCACTGAACTGCTGCGTGATCTTGGGTGGATGAGCTTCTTTGGCTGCAGAACCTGAATGAAGCTGCAGGACTTAAACTACATAATTTGGACCCCAGATTCCTCATTTCAGCTCATTTCCTCCTTCAGCTGAGCCTGACAGAATCTCCCCCCGCCCCCCCCCCCCCACACACTCTGAATTAGCTAGTTTGCCAAAGGCCTTGAAATACCATATCTTTTCCATAAATTACACCTCATTATGAATATTCACGTGCTAGGCATTATAGTATGGGCCTGTAATCAGGAATCTGAGGCAGGGGGACTGTAAATTCATGGTCTGCCTGGGCTGTAGAGTGAGTTCAAGGCCAGTCTAGGCAAGTTAGTGAGACTCATTCTCAAAATGGAAAGTTTAAAACAGAACTTAAGCTATAGCTCAAGGATAGAATGTTCGCCTAGCATTCCCAAGCCCTAGACTCACTCTCCAGTACCACAAACAACAGCTGGGCAAGACCTTTCTACTTTCAACCTCTCATGTCTTGGTGGTTTGAAGATCAACAAAGGCTGTCCCATGGGTTTTTAACTTTCTTAAACATTAAACGTCAATCATGCTTGTTCTCTCTCTCCCTAAGAGAAATCATGCATTTCTAGTCTTTTGAACATTCACATTCTAGAAAACTAGCAATAATCATAGTTGTTGCTTGCACAGTAAAGACTATATTTGAGAAAGCAACGATCTTGGCGTTTGAAAGATGGCGCATTGGCCATCCTATCAGAGACTGTTTCCCTTGCTCCCGATCCACTGGAGAGACAGCTTCCTCTTGATGTCGCTCCTATCTCTCTCTCACGCTCTAGTCACTCTGGTGGGACAATTCCAAAAGGAAAATGCTGATGAATCATATAACTATAATGCTAGGGGAACTCCAGGAAGGAAAACCAGAATTTGTTGCCTCCACCCACTCATCGTTTTTCAAAGGAAATGATTGTCTGGATTTCTTTTAAGTTGATTGCTCTGGGGCTGGTGGAGACAAGCTATCGAGGTTGTTCAACCTCCCCCAACACAGTGTCTACAGTCAAGCTCATTCATCATTGTGGCAATCCCCTTTGATGGATAAACACCATCCAGCTGAATCCCTTCTGATGATATATGGGGGCACAGGAAATTTGAGGAACAGAGATGACTTCTACACACGATAGTCATGACATTAACTTTGGGGTGGGGATTTGTTCTCTTGGTTTAATTTATGGACAAAAAAGAGGGACGTATGGAATACAATGAAGAACTGTCATAAAAATAAATGGGTGAGGAAAGAATTCTGTTTATTCCGACTGGTTACTTTCCTCTTCTCAATCCTTATACATGACCTATAGTAGCCACAAAATAGCCAAGAAAGAGTAGGTTGTGTCAGGTATTTTAATAAAAGGAATTTAGCATGTTGGGGAAATCAAAGGAAAAAAACATTTAAAAAGATGTAAAACCCACACAAGGGGTGAGAAGACAATCCAGGGTTAGTGACATGGCAAGCCATCGCCAGGAGGGCTGGAGAGAGTAGGTAGTGTTAGCACAGGGGGGAAACTGAGGCATTGGATGTGTACATAAGAAGAATTGGGAACTTCAGCGAGTGCTTGGAATAGAGAGGGAGGCTACTTCACTGGGCCAAACCAGGAAAGGGGGAAACACACTTTGACTTTTTCTTTTCTTTAGCCCTCCAAAGATCTCAAGCCTTCCATTGGCTGAACCTACCAAGGAAGCCAACTATTTCTTTTTTCCTTTTCTTCTTTATTTATTCTTCTCTCATGTATTACATCCTGACCGTAGTTTACCCTCCCTCCTCTCCACCCACTCCCCTCCCATCTCCTTTCTCCCTCAGATCCACTCTTCCTCCTTTCCCTTCAGAAAAGGGCAGACCTCCTAGGCATATCAATCAAACATGATATATCAAGTTATTATAAGTTATTATAAGATTAGGTACAAACCTTCATATCAAGGCTGGATGATGCAACCCAGTAGGAGGAAAAGGGTCCCAAAAGTAGACAAAGAGTCAGAGACGGCCCCTGCTCCCACGGTTAGGAGTCCCACAAGAACACCAAGCTATGCAACCATAATATATATGCAGAGGACCTAGGTCAGACCCATACAGGCTCCCTGATTGCCATTCAGGTCTCAGTGAGCCCCTATGAGCCCTGGTTAGTTGATTCCATGGGCTGTTTTCTTGTGATGTCCTTGACCCCTCTAAGCCAGCTGTTTCTAAGTGAGACCCAAATGGTTACGTTAATCTTGTTAACTCAAACTCTGTTGCCTTGGTAGTTTTACTTCTAATTTGGAAATTTGTTTTGATATTCTAATTGTTTTATGTGTGGGCTTACGTTTCAGTAGCAGTCTAATGAAAGCAATTTGTCAACATTAAGAGCTCATGATAATGTGTTTCCTTCAGAAGAAGGGTGTATGTGGTTCACATTTGGTAATAAAGATATAGAATTTTGATATCAGGATTCACTAAGGTTTTAATGGTGGGAACTAAGATAGCCTGAGAATTACCAGCAACTTGGGCTGTAAGAGCAAGGGGAATTCTGAATTTTGTTAAGATGAGCATTTTAGGGTGTACTGAAAAGGGGAGGAAGATGACTTAATTATAATGTGTAGACAGGTGTTACTTTTATATCAGCAATATTTAGTAAAATGTTTAAAAATACGATCAATGTAAGTTGAGTCAAATACTCACTTGCTCCTGGAGCTGACTTCTTAGGTGAGTGACTTTTTTCCCAGTGTTTTCTTCTTAAACAATGTGCTCTACAGCGTTTTCTGCTCATCAGCACAAACTGGTTTTGATAGGTCTGAAGGTGACCTTCCCCTACCCTTAGAGCAGGCTGGAAACAGGTAGCTGGAGCCTCTAGTGAGATGAGATGTGCAGATCGGAAACGCAGTGACCCTGGGCTGGGTGATGTTTTTTGTTCCTCATAGGGACCCTTCTTCTAGATTCTTGTCTGTCACACACAGAAAACAAACCCCAAATCAACAGGTTGTTACCAGTTTCTCCATCATTGAGGTATAAATAATATTTCTGTAAATCAGAATAAGTAATCTTTAAATCTAAAATAATCAGGAAGTATCTCGAATATATAAACACAGTACATCAGGCCTTGGTGCATCTGGTTCCAAAGACTTCTGGGATTTTATTATGTTCATTTTAGATCTCTCTCTCTCTCTTTCTTAGAAAAAGAATAATGTTACATATGTAACTCCTATAACTTCAATATTCATTCTAAATGTAAATTCCAGCTAGAATTTGCCTTTGATTCAAGAATTATTTTGGAAAATTTAGACATTTTAAATGCCTGGAGTTATTGGCTATCTTTTGGGTACATTGTTGTTAGAAAGCAACGTCCATTTGTAAAACTCATTGTTTTTTTCATTATTATTTATATGTATGGGTTTCTTGGCTGCACGTATGTCTATGTACCATATATGTGCCTGGTGCCCAAGGAACACAAAAGAGAATGTCCTGGAACAGGAGTTACAGACAGTTGTGCGCTGCCATGTGAGTGCTGGAAATTGAACGTGGGCTCTCCACAAGAGCAGCCAGTGCTCCTAACTACTGAACCATCTCTCCGGCCCCTCAGCGACATTTCTTGGGAACTGCTTTGTTTCCCATGCAATTTTATAAGGTTTATTTTTATTTTCATTTATGGGTGTGTGTGAGTGCCTGTGTGTTTGCAGATGCCCGTAAAGGTCAGAGTAGGGTATTGCGTGTCCTAGAGCTGGAGTAACAAGTAGTTGTGTGAGTCACCCAACACGGGTGCTGGGATTTGAACTCTGATCCTCTGGGAGGGCAGCAAGTGCTGCTAATTGCTGCACCATTTCTCCGTTTCCTCAAGAATTCTGGCTTGAAAATTATTTCTCCCCAGCACTTTGAAGATATATTTCATTATCATTTTTTTCTAGTCTTTGTGGTTGCTATTAAGATGTGTACTGAGTTCAGTTTTCACCTTTGGCTTAAATGAAAGAAAATTACATTTGTGTAGGGAGGGGGTGGGGGGGAGATATATGTGTGTGGAGGTCAGAGACAAGTTGCAGGAGTCAATTTTCTCCTTGGACCACACAAGTCCCAGGACTGACTCAGGTACTCAGCTTTGGCTGCAAGCACCCTTACCTGCTGAGCCATCTGGGTGGAACATGGTACTTTACAGTTCTGATCCGCGTAAGTAACTATTGATTTATTTCCTGTTTTGTCTGCTGGTTCTCTGTGCACCATCTTCTATGCGAAGATCTGTGTGTTATATATATATAATGTATTTTTAAGGACACATACAATAATGTTTCCCTGTGAGTTTGTGCATCCTTCAAGGATCCCTAGGCCAGTAACCTAAAGTGGGGAAGTCCTACATCACCAGAAAATGTTCATTCCATTTTCAGCCTGGCATGCGCACGGGGCTCTTTTTCCTGCGGGAAATGTCCCTTTTCCCATTATTCTCTCAGGGCTGAGATGAGCCCGGCCGCTGTTTCTCTGCACGGATAAATAGACTTGGCCTGTTCCTTTAAAGAAAGACCGGAGCTTCTTCAAATCATCATCATGAAGAGATCTCAACTGTTACAGCCCTTGTGTAGTGCCAGACCCCAGGGTCCAATCTGTACAAGTTATAGGTCTATTTCCAAGTCTGATCTGGGCTCTGTACCTGTAAACCCAGGACCGTGGCCACATCAGTTTCCACCCTCTGCCTTTCTGGGGCATCTTTATTGATGAGCTCAGCTGCGCCTTTAAAGAATTGTTGTGATTTCTTCAACATTTCTAGATATTTCTGGTTGAAGACATTCTACCGCAGCTCAGAGATCTACATGTCGAAAGAGCATATTTGTTTTTTTATGGGAAAATACAACATATTATGTCCTACAGTTTCTTTATAAAAATGATTAATACGTTTGTAGAGTTGAGATGTAATTATACGGTACTCAACTGTGTGATTGAGTAGTTTACATGAAAAATATCTGTTCAATGGCATGCTTGACTCCAAAGACCTATTTTTTTTTCTAAATCTCTTTTTAAAAAGATTTTATTTTATTTTTATTTATATGTGTGGTGTGTGTCTTAGTGTTTCCATTGCTGTGACAAAACACCATGACCGAAAAGCAAACTGTGGGGAAGGGTTTATTTGACTTACAGTTTCACATCTTCGTTCATCATTGAAGGAAGTCAGGCCAGGGACTCAGACAGGGCAGCTTCCTGGAGGCAGGAGCTGATGCAGAGGACACAGAAGGGCGCTGCTTACTGGCTTGCTCCCCATGGCTTGCTCACAGTGCTTTCTTATAGGACCCAAGACCACCAGCCTAGGGACGGCCCCACCCACCCTGAGCTGGGCCCTCCCCCATCAGTCATTAAAAAAATGCCTTACATTCAGATGTTGTGGAGGCATTTTCTCAATTGAGATTCCCTCCATTCAGATAACTCCAGTCTGTGTCATGTTGACAGGAGACTAGCCCGCACAGTGTGTGTTGTGTGATGGTAGGCCACATGTGTGAGGGTGCCCTTGGAGGCTAGAAGAGGATGTCAGCTCTCTTAGAGCTGGTATGGGTGCTGGGAACTGGACTCTGGCTTTTGTAAGAGTAGCAAGTACTCTTAACCGCTGAGTCATCTCTCCAGCCCCCTAAATCCTTTTTAAAGTCAATCCCATCCCTCAAACTTTCAAAAACATTGTTTAAGAAATATTCTGCCGGGCTGGAGAGATGGCTCTGCAGTTAGGAATGTGTATTGCTCTCACAGAGGACCCAAACGTGATTCCCAGCACCCTCACCAGGCTGCTCACTGCCTGCCCATGCAGTAGCAGGAGGATTTGAACCTTCTGGCATCTGCAGGTACCAGCACTAACGTACACACACAGAGACACATAATTTAAAGTAATTAATAAAAAAATAAATAAATAATTCTGTATTCTTTGTACATATTTAAATTATATAACTGGCATAATGACAGAAAAAGAAACAATTATAATAAATTTCTGCTTACTTATTCATGTTTGTGGTCAGATTCTATTCTATGCATATTGTTCTGCCTTTCAGGGTAGATGAATTGTTCACTATGTAAAATGCATCACACAGAAACATCAGCTAACAAAGAGGCTTTGCTCCATGTTACTATTGACTCTTTTAGAACCAAAGCAGCCAGGACACGGTGAAGACAGTCTGAGACAGAAATTGGAGTCCAGCGCCAAACTGATACAGAAAGTCGGGGCCTATGACATACAGCATGTCCTCAGAGGTTAGAAGGGACATTCCTTGCCATCTGCCATGCAGGGTCCAACTCCTTTGTGAAGCTACTCTTCAAGAGTAGGTAGCCCTGTGGGACCATATTTTTTGTCTGTTTGTTTTTAGAGACAGGGTTCCACTGTGTAGCCCTGGCTGTCCTCGAATTCACTCTGTAGACCAGGCTGGCCTCGAACTCACAGAGATCCTCCTGCCTCTGCCTCCCAAGTGCTGGGATTAAAGACGTGCGCCACCACTGCCCGGTTTATGGGATTGTAATTTAAGACAACTTGTTTTCTTGGGGGAGTGGTCCCAAATTGGTCCTTCTGTCTTGGGACTGAAGGCTCAAGCTGAGCAAAAAGAGAGGATGTGTGTGTGTGTGTGTGTGTGTGTGTGTGTGTGTGTGTGTGTGTGTGTTGATGCAGAGGACAACCACAGGTGTTATTCCTCAGGCATATCCAACTGGTGTGTGTGTGGGGGGTGTTTTTGTTTTTTTGAGACAGGGTCTCTCACTGGCCTGGATCTTGCCAAGTGTGCTGGTCTGGTCTGTCCAATATCCTTCCTTTCAACTCCAGTCAGTCAGAATTGGCCTCCATTGTTGGTCACCAAATCCTTTGGGTACTCTGCTTTATACAAGAAGTGTATTTGTGTACAGACGTAGTTTTGGTAAATTTAGCTCCACTTGAAAATTTATTGTTTCAGTGAAATCTATGGCAAAGTGAAAGTTAAAACAATTATCTCAGCAGACAGGAGTGATGGTTCTCAGGGCAGGATCATTGACTGCTCTTCCAGAGGACCTGGCTTCGATTCCCAGCACCCACATGGTGGCTCACAGCCTTCTGTAACTCCAGTTCCACGGGATCTGACATCTTCTTCTGATCTCTCTGGACACTAGGCTCACACATAGTACACACGATATATATTTAGGCAAAACTCTCACATACATGAAAATAAGTGATCTTAAAAGAAAAAAAAATACCTCAGAACTTATCTGCTTTGGAAATCAGTCAGTTTTATGTTTTGAATTTTCTCCAACTGTTTTTACCTGAATTATGTTTTTGTCCAATGTATTTAATTCTGCCTTGGCAAGCATAGCTTGATTTGGGAGCTATCTAAATCTCCATGCTGAATTATGGAGCACATATGAGCACCCAGGTTTTAAAAAGCAGAGCTATTCTTCTAACTCATCTTGTACACACAAAACTGATTAGGAGTTGTGTGACCAGGGTCATCATGTACCTCTCTTGGCTGCCGATTCGCTGAGTCGAAAAAGTAGATTTGATTTAGTTCCCCTTTCTGTGACCTTTCCTAATTAAGAAAGAGCTCTTGGTGTTTTATTGTTTTGAAATTGCAGTGTGTAATAGGAACTAATGAATCACTTTGTCACTATGAAAACCAAAGTAAAATTAGGATGTTATTTGGCAAAAGAATGTTGGTGGTTGTTCTCTTCAGAGTTGTGTAAGTCGTTCTATGTGTGGCTGCTCCCTGATCCTTTAAATATAGCTACACCCCAATTTCAGGCTTCTGTGGCTTGGATCAGGGGTCTTCCTGTCTCAAGTGGGCCCTTCTCTGCACTTTGCCTGCTGAAGTCCTACTCATCTCCCAGGGCCAAGCCAAACACAACCTTCCCATGGACCTTCCTCAGTTCCACCCAGTGGAATTAGTCACTCCATCATCTGGGCTCCGGAATTCTCTCTTCGTGCCCCTAAAGAGCCTGTCTCCTCCTTGTATTATAGACTGTAGCAGGTTGGGAACGGGGGAAGCACTGTGCACACTCTGCAGAGCAAGGGTTCAGTAAGTCTCACCAGATTAGATTACCTCCTCAGGAAGAGATCATCTGCTTCTTCATTTAAGAGAAAATCCCCTTAAGACGCTTCCCAGAATATCTGAAACATGCAGTCAAGTCAAGAGACCACAGTTCCCCTTGGAAGGATGTTAACAATGCATATCATAGAACCAGTGTATTCCCTTCACCTTAAATGCTTCCAAATGTTTCATGTTTGGCTGATGTTAATGCTGCTTTCTAGGGTGGGGTCGCCTTCTGCCCTTTGTGAGGCAAAAGAATTTCAGTTATATATGTGGGGCTCGAGGAGAGAAGCATTTCTTTCTTTCTTTTTCTTATTTAGAAACGGATCCATTGGAGTTGAGAGTTAGCCATGCTCAGTGCGGAACTCTTCACACCCAATGCTGTCAGTAATCTTCACCCTGCCAACCCTAATCCCGATTTGACTCTGTAGTTTATGCTCTCACTATCTTTCTCTGGTCACTGTGCACTGCCTATTCCTGTTTCCTCTGCTTGGGATGTTCTCCCTTTAATTTTTTGCTTGGCCAAATCCTACTAATCCTTCAAGAGTCACCTACCATTTTCTGAATGATTTTTGCTCTCCAGAGATATAAAATGAATTAAGGCCTTTGTCATTAGAAAGTTTACATTCTAGTAAGAAGGAAAATATAAATGAACAGAGATGGGGGGGGGAAGATAATTATTCAATGAAGCAAGCTTTCTGAAAGAGATAAAGGATGTAGTATGCTAGCCTGTGAATGAAAGCAGGGTTTCTTCAGGGCATAGTGGAGAGTCTCTCAGTGCTGACATTGAATTTAGTCATTGATGTTCATAAGGTTCAACCTTTTCTTTGTGCTTTCATCATTTTTTATGCACACCATTGGTATTTAGCACATTTTTGGCTATGCTGATATGTGGCGGTGATATACCGGTCAAAGTTGAATGAAATTTCAGATTCGCTGCGCTTGCCAATTTCTATGGTGTAAATTCTTTCATTGTGACTGAATTCAAGCTACTGATGCATGTCCATAAAGTAGAATCAGAAAAGTGTTGCATGCACTTGGTTCTTGGAAGCTAGTGTGTACCTGCTCCAGTGCATCGACAGGTCTATGTCTCCCACGAGCTGTTTACTCTTAAAAGTAGTAGCAAATATTTATTGGTTCAATGAGTTTGCCCAGGTACATGGACTGACTCCATTATTTTTAGTATTATTGTACTGTTGTTGCCAAGCATAGAGTCCAAAGATGACATGAATGGGAGTAAGATTTATTTAATTTTTACATGTGTTTCCTGAAATTCAATGTTAGAAAATAGATTGATAAATATGCCAGCATTCTATATGACAGTGATTCTTCTGATAAATCAAAAGGCTGAATGAACCGAGGAAGAAAAGACACAGATTTACAAACACCCTGCATATGTCATTATTAGGATAAAGAAGACATTGGAAAAGAAAACTAAATTGATACAGTCTATGAATTCTAAGATGAAGAGGCAACCGCAAGCTCTATTTTTAGATCTGCTGAGGCTGAAAACAGTTACTCTAACTTAGTAACACTGTTTCTCAACAGAAGGCGCAGGGTGTGGTTCTACTTTCCCGGCATACCTTAACGTGTTCCATATTAAAGCCAGGACCAGTGTTCTATGTATGTGTTAGCTCTCTATTACTGTAGCAAATATTGATACAATCAATTATAGTGAAAAAAAAAAAAGGTTTCTTTTGGCATATGGAGTCACAGGTTCCAGTTTGTGGTTGGTTGGTCCTGTTGTTCCTGAGTCTGTGGAGAGAAAGCACACTATGGCGGAAACAGGAGGCAGAGCAAAACCAGTCACCTTGGGGTACAGAGCCCAGCATTGCTTTGAAAGCTTGCCTCTAGTGACCTAAAGAACTCCCACTGGGACGGGGACATCAACCCAGCCGCAGAACCTAGAGACCTAGGATAGAACCAAACACGACTGGAAAAAAAAAATAAGTAAATGAAATGATTTCTAATGATATTCTGCTGTGCTCTTAGGCTTGCAGAGCCTAGCATAATCATCATCAGAGAGGCTTCATCCAGCAACGGATGGAAACAGATGTAGAGATCCAGAGTCAAACATTAGGTGGAGCTTGGGGGATCCCAGGGAAGAGGGGGAGGAAAGATTGTAGGGTTGAGAGGGGTCCAGAATACTGCAAGAACACGGTCCACAAAATCAACTAAGCGGAGCTCACAGAGACTGCATCAACACAACCAGGGAGCCGGTGTGGGTCCGACCTAGGTCCTCTACATATATGTTGTGTAGCTTGATGTTTTTGTGGGACCCCTAACAGTGGGAGTAGGGCATATCTCTGATGCTTTTGCTTGCTTTTGGGATCCTTTCCCTACGTCTGGATTGCCTCGTCCAGCCTTGATATGAGAGTTATGTACCTAGTCTCATGTAACTCGTTATGTCATAGTCAGTGGATATCCCTGGGAAGCCTGCTTTTTTTTTTTTTTAAAAAAAAAGGGAAACCAGAGGAGGAGTGGATCTGGGGGAGAGGGGAGGTGGGGGGATGCAGGGAGGAAGAGAGGAAGGGAAAACTTCAGTTGGGTTGTAATATATGAAAGAAGAATAAGTAGATAGATAGATAGATAGATAGATAGATAGATAGATAGATAGATAGACAGACAGATAGATAGATAGATAGATAGATAAAATAACTCATACTAGGCTCCACCTTCTGAAGTTTCTACCAGCTTCCAAAATACCACCTTGAGGGATCAAGCCTTTACCACATGGATCTTTAGCACATGCTTAAGATCTAAGGTATAGCAACATGAAAGAAATGAACTCATGAACTATTGAATTTTTGTGTTATTTATCTTAGTGGTTACTTCCATAGACTTGAGTACTAAAAAGTCATTTTAAAAAATCTTTAAGAAAATACATGTTTAAGAAGGATTTATAAGGTTTTAAGCCAGAAGGATTTAAAAGTAATTATCCAGCGAACATTAGAATATTCTCTGGGTGTTTTACAGCTGCTAAAAACTTCCCAACCTGCTCACCACATTTCCAGTTTAGATGAATTTCTTTATTCACTCTATTTGCCGAAGTTTTATGTTCTACTTGTGGTAAACCGAGTTACTGTTCCCAAAGATGTTCATGCCCTAACGCTTCTCCATGGTGGTGGTGGTGGTGGTGGTGATTCTGGAGATGTAGTCAGATTGTTCCAAGTTATTAGGTTGGCTAACAAGATCACAGAATTCTTACACATGGAGACAGGAAGGTCAGAAAACAGGATAACGGAGGACAGAGCAGGAGGGTTGAGGAGAGAAGACATCACGTGGGTCAGAGATGGAAAGAGAGAATGTAAGTTAATGAATATGCAGATTCTATACACTTGAAGTGACACAGGAAAGGGTTTTTTTTTTCTAGAATCTTCAAAAGAAAGGAATATAGCTCTACAGGTAGTTTCAATTTTCTGAGAACTAGAATGGAAAGATAACAACACAGTGGGTCTTTTTGTTTGTTTTGTTTGAAAACATAGTCTCATTATATAGGCCAGACCACCTTAGAGTTTACTACATAGCTCAAGCTGGCTTCAGTTCACAGCAATGCTCCTGCCTCTGCCTCCAGAGTGCTGAGACCGCAGGTCCTCCCCCATGCCTGGCTACATCCCTGTCCCTTTAAACCAGTTATGGTTGTGCGGGGTTATTAGAACACCAGTGCTGTCTTTATTACTAAAGCTAACATGCTTCTCCCCTTTCTTTTCTTTTCAAACATATGTATTTTTCCAGAGGCGCTGAAGCAGGTCAGCTAAGAGCATCACCTCCAGAGCCCGTGTATCTGACAACGGGTTCTGTCTTCACCTGTCTCGTTTGGGAGCAGGTAACACAGTATCTCTGTGCCTCTTTTCAGTATAAACGTGAGTGATGCTCTTTCCTGAGGGGATAGTGACTCAAGACGTTCTGAGGACTGAACACAACCCCAGATTCTGTAGTGCTTGAGGGATAACGCAGGAAACAATTTTGTTCACGTCTACTAGAGAGCAAACTACCGTGGCACTTACTGAACTGTGTGTCATAGGAAGTGATGGTTATGATAAACAGTGCTGGTGGCAGATCAACTATATTTTCCTCTCTTTCTGGTGTGTGTGTGTGTGTGTGTGTGTGTGTGTGTGTGTGTGTGTGTGTGTGTGTTTAAAGGCAGGGTTTCTGTAGCTCTGGGTGTCCTGGAACTCACTCTGCAGACCAGGCTGGCCTCAGACTCAGAGATCTACCTGCCTCTGCCTCCTGAGCGCTGGGACTACGGGCATGCTGCCTGGCCACAACTGGACTCTGAAAGCTGCGGACATGAGGAGCCAACCTGATGGTCTTACATCCTCCTTTTTGTTCTTCTCTTCTGCGCATGTCTGAGCCTTTCCCAGGGCACTGAAAGGTGGCAGTGACTCCCATCTTGAGCTTCAGCATTTTAAAGTTCCCATTACCATAAATAATGATGATGTGGATATTTTTGTGAATAAATCTTTTTCCAACTCAATAAAAATATACAATATCAAGTTTACCATTCTGTTTAAAAGTGTATAATTCAGTAGCACCAAGCACATTTACAATGTTGGCCAACTTTTACTACTGACTAATTCTAGAGCGATGCATAAATCACTCCCCAGCCTTCAGCTTGTTCCTGCATAATGGATTCATGGGGAGTAAAGCCTTTCATTAAAGGAAGAAATATTTTTAATGATGTCTGCAACAGAGCTGTGTTAGTTGGCTTCCTGTCGCAGTGACAGAATGTTCGAGAAAAATACCCTAATAGGAAATACTTACTTTGGTACAAGGTTTTAGTCTATTCTTAGCAGGCACTATTGCGCTCACCCAGAGAACACCACAGCAGAGAGTGTGGTAGAGCATAGCACTTGCCTCATGGTGACCCGGAAGCAGATGAGAGAGGAAAGGGCAGGGGGCAAGATATTGTTCCTTACGTGTACGGATTCAGGGCCATCCACTGGAACAATGGCAACTCACCATGGGCCACACTTCTGAAGAAAACTGACTCCTCCTCCCTCAGCAGCCATCAATGGCCAGTAGTTCCTCAGCGAGGGGTGGAGCCTCATGAGGCCCTCCTCTGTGAAAATCTTATTCATCTGCTATATATGTTGGTTTGTGTGCTGGACCATCTGTTGGAAGAAAAGATTCCTTGGCAAATAAATACTTAAGAATAAGAAATCTAGACAAAGGATTTTCAAATGGTTTTGTATGTGTCACGTGGGAAGCTTGTTAAAAATAAAGATTCCTCAAGGAGCCAGATGTAAGTCCCCATGCCTACATCCACCTGAGTTTTGACAAAGATACCAAACAGTCACATAATAGAAAATAACTCTTTTAATAAACGGTGCTGGGGAAACTGGGTATCCACATGTAGAAGAATGAAACTTGATCCTTCTCATCCAGAACACAAACCAATTCCAAACGGATCAAAGATCTTTGACCTGAAACTGTGAAACCCCTGGAAGAGAGGATGGGGAGCAGTACACTTCAGGATACAGGCTCAGGTAAGGTAAGGTAAGGACTTTTTGACTAGGACTCTGGTCACCCAGGAAACAATACCAATAATCAACAGGTGGAACTTCATGACACTAAAAAGGTTCTGTGTTGCCAGGGAAACTGTTAATAAACTGAAGAGGCAGCCTACAGAACAGAAAAAAAAATATGCCAGCTGTGCATCTGACAGAGGATAAAAATATAGATGTATATACCAAGAACTAAAAAACAAACCATCAACAACAACAACAAACCCTGAACACCCAGAAAACAACCACATTACAAAAGAGGGCTGTAGCTAGGCTTGGTGGTGCACGCCTTTAATCCCAGCACTTGAGAGGCAGAGGGAGGCAGATCTCTGTGAGTTCGAGGCCAGCCTGGTCTGCAAAGCAAGTTCTAGAACAGCCAGGGCTGTTAGACAGAGAAACCCTGTGTCAAAAAAATGAAGAAGAAGAGGAAGAGGAAGAAAAGAAGGAGGAGAAGGAGAGTAAGAAGAGGAAGGAGGAGAAGGAAAATCAGGTTGGGCGTGGTAGCACATGGCTAAAATCTCAGGACCCAGGAAGCTGATGAAGGATGATCACAAATTTGAGGCCAGCCTGGACTGCAAGCAAGACCTTGTTTCAAGGCAGCGAAAAGAAAAGAGCAGATTCCCCAAACCTTTCTGAGATAAGTGAGAGTAGAGCCTGGGAATGTGTTAAACACAGAGACTGTCCCAGAGTCACACTGTGAGAAACCCTGCTAAATCCTGTTTCCCACGAGCAGGATTTACAAGACGGTTCTACCAGTACACTGGATGATCTGCAGGGGAATTAACTACAGTTGACTTGGTATTGTATAAGATTAATTCACACAAGATAAGAGATTTCCCTTGCCATTCCATTCCCATTCAGTCCTTTGGAGTATACAAGATGTCTCAGCTGGGTGCTAGGAAAACAGTTGGTTTTCTAGTACAAGTTTACAATACAGAACAAGAGGAGATAATAGTATTTAGTTACTTCTGTTGACATTATTTATTTATTTGTTTGTTTGTTTATTATTTTTGTTTTTCGAGACAGGGTTTTTCTGGTTAGCCCTGGTTGTCTTGGAACTCATCTGTAGACCAGGTAGCCCTCAAATTCAGAGCTCTGCCTGCCTCTGCCTCCTGAGTGCTGGGATTAAAGGCATATGACATTATTTATTTTTATAAAGAACTTATATATTTACGTTCTAGTTCTGAAAAGCTATATTGGACTTTTATCACCCTCCACAGTGCTGGTAAAGACTGGGAAGTCTTGGTAGATGTGTTACGGGAAACAGTTGTGAATGTTGACATTAACTGAGTCAAATGTAGGAGTTGTTTGTTTGAAACTCAAGCTTCTTTCCAAAAGAGGCAGGTTAGACCCAGAGCTAGGGGAATAGGGTGTGTGTGGGGTACCAACAGGGTTAAGACTGGAGGTGTCCATGAAGCTTTGGGAACAGCATTGGACACTCTGTTCTTGGTGGAAGGACAAAGTGGGAAATTAGTCCTTTATAATTTACCTTGTGGCTCAAACTGCCAGCCACCTTACCAGGGGAATACACTTCACTGTTTATTCATGTGGATGATTCAGGTTCAAACGGAACAATTTATGTCTATCTTCAGCAACACATACGTGATTCCTTGCTGGATGGAAGGGTGCTGCTCCCTGCCAGCTGGCAACCCTGGATTTGCCTTGAGAAGTTACAGGCAGTTTCCCTCAGCCTCCTCTTCTCTGCTGACTCACCATACCATGTAAGGCAGATGAGGACTCCAGGAGTCTCAAAATGGGTCCCTGTGAAGGCGTTTGAGAGACTGGAACACTACTGATGAAGGAAGTCTGGGCTTTAAGGGCTAACTCACTCAGATATTACCGGTTTCTTAAAGCTGACTCCAATCAACAGTCGTGGTGTTTTCTGACGGAGTGTTTGGAGTCCCAACAGGAAGTGCCATTTACAATGCTAGTAGTCTGGATCTCATAATAATCATTGATCTTACTCACTGGAGCTGACTCCAGTGTCTAATTTACTGAATACATTTCAGTTTTTAAATTGCTAAATCATTCCCTTTAGTAATAAAAATTGTAAATGGAGAATGTCTGCCACCACTTCTTAATCATGGAAACTTTCTGCTTGATTTTATGTTTGCATAGATAAGTACCAAGAGGGGCAAAGAACTACTGTGTTCCTCTAAGAATTTCATCCACTATGATCAAGGCTAGATGCTAAGCAGCGCAGAAATCTATCTTCAGGGCAAACTTGTGTCCAATGACTCTCCTTTGTACATCTCATCCTTGTGAATGTTTCCTGACTGGGCCCCACTTTCCTCTGCAATGTGGGCCCAGGGTTCTGCTAACTCACAGATCAGCAGGTCAGAGTCTCCATCCCGCTTTGCTGGAATTTTGCTTTGAGAGCCTGGCGACCTAGAACAGCTCTGGGATTTAGACTCAGTCTCCAGCAGCCTGGTCTTTGGGATGCTAAGTAGTGGAAGAAGAAAAGACAGAGGACCTTTGTCTACTTGCTGGCATCCTCAGAAGCAGTCACCATATACCTTTTCGTGAGCCTGGAGTCTTGTTAGGAGAAGGGCCTGCAGAATTGAAAAAGCTTTGTTATGAATGAGTATGCACTCACTTTATGCTAACTATGATGTACGTATGGAAAAACAAGAACAACCTCATACTAATGGCATTATGCATATATCAACATTTCCCAATTTATCAAATTTGGGGATGGAATAAAAAGTAGTCTTAAGCCTTACTGCTTTCTTTGGTCTTCCACTGGAGAGCTTTGAAAGCCTTCAGACTTTGTGTTATTTGACAGTGACAATTGGAAGCAAGAGTAGCCATGTTGCATCTGTAAGTGCAGCCCCTGAACTCTTACAAAATGCTTCCAGCTGCTGCTTTAGAGGCCTCTCCCTTGAACCTCTGTGGATGCTTCTCCTGTTTCAATAGGTAAAGTAGACGGGCTTCATTTGAAAGTCCTCACGGGTCTGCTCTGCCTTCCCCAGGGTGTGGCATGGCAATGCTTCTCCTCCCTGGCTTACCTTTCTCTGCTGCTCCCCTTCTTCCTGTCAGTGGTTAGATTCCACGGTAGGTGGAGGCGTCCCACGCTGAGTTTTAATGGGAGAAACCCTCCAGTCATAAATAAATCCTACTTGAAGTGTCAATGGCTGTGAGTCTGAAGTGAAATGTCAGTGTGGCATTTCAGCACTTTCAGGAGAAGCCCCCTAAGGGCCAAATAAATCATACAACAAGGCTACAAGACACCGAATTTGCCTTAAAATATAATGTGAACAGATGATTCTGTTTTATCACCCCAGAGGCGAGAGCATGGGAAGCTTCCTCAGACAAGATGAGGTGGGTCAGGGAGAACAAGATTTGAGAAATACGCTGGGAGTCATTGAGAGAATCCTGTTATTCTCTGCCAGAAAGCAAGGGTTCTGGTCACCGGTACAACATGCAGCGAAACTGGGCTTGAATCTCTTGATTCAACCCAAAACATCTGGGTCTATGATAAATCCAGATTATATAGAGAGTGTTGAAGTGGCAGCCTGGCATATGCCATAGAGAGGCCATGGTATAGTTGTCCCTTCTTAATACGCAAGTATAGTGTGAGTACGTCAGTTCAAATATTCCTTGATAATATTATATGGTTCAGTCTCCTTTGTCCTGGGAGAGTAGGGCTCACTGTGTCGTGAGGAGGGTCCATCTAAGATTATTCCTTTAGGAAGTGATGTGTTTGCAAGCTCAATGTCAAGTTAAAAGCACCAACCAAGGTCAGTTAAGAGCTTGGACCCAGGCCCTCGAACTTGGACATCTTACTAGTCATTAGCTTGTATTTCAGCTTTGGTGAGGCTTTTCTGTGGTGGCGCAGCCAGGAAACACCAGTTCCCTCAGTTGGTACTGGGGAGATGGTGGCACTTCTGACCTCGGCTCTGATCGTCTCTGTGGTATTTGCCTGATTGTAGCTCGGGGTTGTGCTCGGTCCCTTCCAAGCTTCTGGTCTTACGGCCTCCCTAGGGTTAAGAAACTGTCCTTTCCCCAGACTGAGAACTGATAATGTATTAAAGTCAAAAGCAAAACTTCGGGTCGCCCTTTAGAGTCTTTGTGTGACACTGCCCTTTGGTTAGTACGCCAAACGTAAATTTTAAAAAGAGTCATGTAGACTGTGTCAGTTTCAGAGCAAAGGAGGGTAGCGTGCTTCGAATTATGTTTCTAGGACTCCCTGGAAATTGCATATGGAAAGTACATTTTACTTTCTGGCCAGTCGAGAACAAGCTCCAGCTGATTTCAGCTGCTGTTATTTGATGTGTGAAAAATGGTTTAAAAAAAAAAAAAAGATTTTTTTTTTTCCCCAAAGAATTTTGTTATCAGCTGTACTATGCAGCCTGGCATAAAACCCTTGACAATATCAAAAGAGATGGTATCGTATAAATGTAACGGAGAGCAGAATGCGATTCTCTTTCATGATGTGGCCAGAAAAAACAAATTACATTGAGTGACCCAGCGCACCCTGACTCCATTAGGCCCCCAGCTCTTGTTCACATAACATTCTGCCCCAGTAAAAAGATTATAAAGGAGAGGTTCAGGGGTGGGGGGGAGGGGGGCCGTCAAAAAAGAAGAAGTCGTCCTGTTCATGTAGGTCTGATTTATGAACTGTTGGGATCGTTTTTCCAAAGTCTGCCGTCGCAGCCTCTCGCCTGGCTGATAAACATTGCACAAAAATTCTGCCGTTTTGCAAAAAAAAAAAAAAAAATCTGATTCTTACATGTCCAAAGTTCCCTTTTGGACCCTGGGAGGAAGGAACATTGGAGTCTCCGAAGAGCTGCTGGTGACAAATGTCTACTGTGTGTGTTCCTGACGCCGGGGAACGAAAGTGAGACTTGAAAGAGAAGAGAAAAGGCACGAAGAGAAAGAAGCCTTTCTCCTTCAGCGCCTTTGTAGCCAAATGCTGACCTACTGGATTTTCAAACGCCCCCCCCCCCCAGCCCTTTTTCCTTACATGTTGTGTCTGTTCCCCAGAAACACACCCTTTTGGGGTTTCAAACTTGATGGAATTATAGAAAACAAAGTGTAAAGTTCCCAGGCCCACAATTTTCTCACAGCTAGAAAAGGGGTGGGAGAGAGGACGTGGATTACCCTGGCTGTCCCCAGACCCCACGGCTTTCTTTCTGAAAGCAAATTCTTTTTAAAAAAAAAACTACAGAGGGAGCAGAACTCAGCAGTCATCTGGCTATGGGTGAACATGATTATGTTTTAAAATAATAATGATGCCAGAGGTTATAGAAAAGAGGAAACTGTTCTCTTTGTTCCAAGACTGTATATTTAATAGAGATGAATATCTCTTAAGGCATAAATACAAAAATCTTTTTTTTTTTTCTTAGAGAACCAGTCAATTTGCTAGTCTAGACTTATAGAAAGCACCATAAAACGGTTCTTTTTAAACGGCCAAATTATCTGCCAGTGCGACCTTATCTGCCCCAGAAGTGAAATGAATGCAAGTTTTGGAACAGATCTGGCCGCTCCAGGGTCAGGTTCTGATAGAGATCTGGGCTGACATCGTGTCAACAAGGGTATCACAAGGGTTGTATTTGTGTCCTTTTCTGTCGGGGACGGGTCTCCTGCCTGAGCCAGGCTGAAGAGGTTTGCCTAGGCTATGCCGAGGAAGGACTCCAAACGTGAAATGGTTTGAGCATCTGCTTGAAGAGCAGTTGGTTCCCTTTGGGTCCAACATCTTGTCTTCTGAGAGCATTTTGTGGGTCCTTTGACCCTGGGGAAGCCATTTCTCAGTGTCACTTACCGTACTTGGGTGTTGGTTAAAAAATAATACACACAATGTATTATTTCACAGCAAGGATGAGAGAGCATGGGAATGGAGAGGGCTTTCGTGAGTAACGCGCTTAGTGGACCCATGAGCTCAGCTTCTTCCCATCCTCATCACCCTGAAGAACCGGGGGTGGGTGGACAGAGGTGAGGTAGTGTGGTGTGGTAGCTGGAACACAGTGGAAACAGTCATCTTGGCCATGTTGAAACCTTTTTTGCCACAGGCATGAGGCTGCTCAGGCATTTGGTGTCCCAGGACACTTAGTTCTGGCCAAACTTGCCTTCTTTTTCATTTTCTTTGTTTTTTTTTTTTTTTAAATGAGATTTTAATTTATTTTTTATTTTATGTGTAAGAGTGGTTTGCCAGCATGTTGACCCACCACATGCTTGCTGTGCCTACAGAGGCTGGAAGAGGGTGTCAGATCTCCTGGGACTGGAGTTATAGATAGATAGTGGAAAGCCACCACGTAGGTGCTGGCAATCCAACTCAGGTCCTCTAGAAGAGCAACCAGTGCTCTTAATGACTGAGCCATCTCTCTAGTCCCCTTTCTATTTTCAAGGGGAAAGTCCTCAGTAACTTTTTATTATTATCATTGTTATTTTGGGGTTTTTTTTGAGACGCGATCTTTCTACAGAACCCTAGTTATCCTGGAATTCACTATGTAGACCAGGCTGGCCTAGAACTCACAGAGACCTACCTGCCTCTTGCCTCCCAAATGCTAGGATTAAAGTGTGTGTATGCTATTATGTGATTTAGTAACTTATTTTTTAAAAAAAGTCTCAAACGTCCCCTAGGCATGAAAGTAATTGTTTAGTAGCACACTGATACAAATTTAAAATATGTGAATTAGAACAATATGGAATTTATTTTGTTAGAATGATCCATGACCTTTAGGTCTCAAGGAATCACACAATCTTGTATATTTGGTTTGTTTTTCCTATGATATTTTTCCAATTCAGAAGAAAAGGAGAAATCCTACCTGATACTGCCATAGCAACAAGAGTGTTGAGTACTCATATTTTCTGGAAAAAATAGGTAAATTATTACTTCTCCTGCAAGCCCAGGGTGGGAGATTTTCATATAAGAATAAAGACACTCAATGATAGCCATTATACATTTTATTGTAGCCTCTGTAGTGATTTCCAGGGGTGGCTTTGAAGGAGACACTAATGGGGCCTGACCTTCACTGTTTTTACTGAGGTCGAATTCAATGTGATGATGCTCACTCAGCATGGAGTAGATTTTAACAAGAGTGATGTGATTTTTCTCACTCTTTGAACATCATTATATGCAAAGTACAAACAGAAGTATGAACGAGAGAGAGAGAGAGATGAGAGAGAGAGAGAGAGAGCTAGAGAGAGACAGAGCTACAGAGAGCTAGAGAGAGATCAAGAGAGACAGCTATACACACACACACATATATACATATATACATATACATATATACATATACATACACACACACACACACACACATATATATATATATATATATATATATATATATATATAGAGAGAGAGAGAGAGAGAGAGAGAGAGAGAGAGAGAGAGGTGCTAATGTGACCAGAAACAGTTGAGTTGCTACAAGTGGCATTTCTTTCTCTTTGGGAGAAATCCCTTGACGTCATCCTTGAAGGAAGGCAGCTGAGGCATCTCTATGACACAGCCAGGTATTCTTTTGGGCTTCCATGGTGGTGCCCATCCATTCTCTCTGATACATGTGATGGCTGCTCTGTGATAATATATCCTTACTGGGAGATAAGGCAGGGTGCTGGTGCTGACACTGTGTTTAAGGACTGGCCTGGGTTGGGGATGGGCCAACAACTCAGCTTAACAGCTCTGACTGACTTGCAGTGGCTGCTGGGAAGGAATCTAAAGATGAGCTAGTGGTAGTTCCAGAGAGGTGTCATTGTTAGTGTTCAGTGCTTCTCTTCAGGTGTGACAGGGCCAGCCGTATTTGAAACACACCATGGGACATGGCGGAGACAACAGACTCAGATAGATAAGGAATCTAACCAGGCCCACTCTGGAAAGCAGGGAGATTTTGAACAAATGAGTTACCTCTCTGAGTTCAATGTTCTTCTCCAGAAATGAGAATGTCATCTTTGGGGAGTTCTTGCAAGGCTAAAGGAATCGGCCAAGGCTAAAGCTAGACATATTTTCTTTCAATCTCATAACTGTGGCTAGCCAAGGGTAACAATTAGTGTCAAGTGAGGAGCCTTTGAATTAAAGAGATGTGGTTTAGACTAACATTATTCATGTTTCATGATTGTTAAGAGACTTTATTAGGAAACTCAAGTCAAGAATAAATTCAGAGTAACACTTCCTTAGAGCAAGGCCAAAGTCATGATGCTGGGGATGTGCATTTTTCTGATGGACTTGCTAAGATTGCCTCAACAGGAAATGGTGGTAAAAATGGAATGATTGTAGGTGTGGTGGGAAAATTCCAACCCCATCCTAGCGTTTTGCCCCTCAGCATTTCTTCCAATTGTATGATGAATGCTCACGTCTTTTTGAGTCAGGATCTCATTCCTCTGTATTGGAGCAGACTTGAAAGCTATTGGCTTTCAGACTGAGCCTCCAGGATTTACAGTAAGTGTGAAAATATGTATCAATAGGACAGACAGATGAAGACGGGGAGAATCAGGAACAGGAATGCTAAACAGGGTACAGAGGTTAAGGTGAAGAAGACGTGGGAAGAGAGAAATGGAGATATGCTCCCTATGTGTCAGGAGTGTCTAAGTTACACTTGTCTCTTCCTCTACAGCTTTGGAATTATATTAATTACTATGGTAAAATATCTGACAGAAACATCTTAATGGTGGAAGAGTTTATCTTGAGTCCTAGTTTAAGGAGGAATCTAGTCCATCATGGCTGAAAGGCTGATCACATGTGTCACAGTCAGGAAGGAGAGAGATCAATGTTGTTCAACCCACTTTCATTTTTGGCTTTTTAGTCAATCCAGGATTCCACCACCCATGGGATGGTGCCACCCACGTTCAGGGTGGGTCTTTCCTCCTCAGTTAAGCCTCTCTGGAAACACCCTCACAGACACACCCAGAGGTGTGTCTCCTAGGTGATTCTAAATCCAGTCAAGCTGATGATGAAGATGAACCATCAAAGGAACGATTTCTTGAACGCTAGAAACTTCACCAGACTCCAGTGCATCTGTTTGAAGGCAGTGGGAAAAGGCTAATCACAAATGACTTCAGGGAGAAATATTCCCATCCATACAATGAAATTGGAAAGTATCCTTGTGAACCAAAGAGCATCACGGAATCTACCGGAAAAAGAGCATGAAGCAGCCTGCTGATCTTCCTGTGGTGAGATAGAACAGGTGATGTAGGAAGACATTTATTTAGGTTTCATCATCATCATCATCATCACCACCATCACCATGACCATCACCATCATCATCATCACCATCATCATCATCATCATTATCATCATCATCATTTCCAGACTAAGGTGACATTTCCAGGGCCAAAGGGGCACACTAATTTGAATCATCTAATCATCTCTCTGGTGTTCCTTTGATCAGAAAATTATGGTTGGGGCTAGACAGATGGCTCAGCAGTCAAGAGTAGTGGGCAGATTTGCACAGATTCAGTTCTAAGCACCCGTATTGGGCAGCTCACATCTGCCTGAAACTCTAGTTTCAGGAGATCTGACACCCTCCTCTGGCCTCTGAGGACACCTGCATACATGTAGTACATAGACATATTCTCAGGTCCCTACACATACACATAAAATTAAAAAAAAAAATGATAGTTACTATAGGCACTTGGCAGTTACGATTAAGGACATCAGAGTTTCCTGAGAGTTTCCTGTTACTAGCCAGACATGGTAGTATATGTCTGTGATCACAGCACTCCAGCAGCTAAGGCAGGAAAAACTTAAATTCAAGGCCAGCCTATGCTATATATCAAGACTCTGTCTTAAAAAAAAATTCATTAACATCCCCCTCCCCGATACACACACCAAAAAAAGAAGAAGGAAAAATTCCAGATTCAGATCTACCCAGGACAGGGTGACAGAGCTTTATTGGATTTCAGCAGACAAAGGCTTATCATCCATTGACCTCCCAACTTGTAAAAGGCTCCTTCACATAATCAGTACGGGGACCATAGGATTCTAGGCTTTATCTTAAGGACACAACCCCTCGCGTTTGTGAGATGGTTTTTCTCTAGTTATCACAGTAACTGTCCTAACTGAAAAGGGGTTTGAGGAAAGAAGGATAGAACAGACAGAAACAAGGGAAGAGTTTGGGGAGGCCCTTTTCTTCCCAACCTGTCAAGGACAACAGGAAAATCATGAAGCAAGGTCTAAAGGGCAGGAGGCTAGCAGCCTCCATGTGTCTCATGGAAAGAGAGAAAAGGTGCCTGCTTGGGGCAGGAAATCCATCTAGGGCTTCCTAGCTAAGGAACCAGAGATTTTTCTGCAGAAACATGACTTCTCTTTCCCATGTTGGCAGAGGAACCCTTTGTAAGGGGTTGTCCACCTGGTCTCAAGCAGGCAGTCCGCACAGGGGTTAGTCAACTAACGTTTCCACTTCCCACTCCGTCCTGTCCTCGTCACCAGTCCCCTTGGTCGCTTAGGAAGACTTTCTGTTGCACAACTTTCAGTGCGTGCTTTAATTCAACCAGACACAGTAGAACTCTTCAGAATTTTGCTTTCAAATGTTTGTGGTTGGCGAGCATCTTTCAGCCAGTTCTTGCCCCACTTAAAATGTTTAAGTAATAGTTCATAATAAATCTGAAAAAAAGAATTCTCCTCATTTCCCTCCTTCCCTTCCCCCTTCCTCTTTTTGTCTCCTCTCCTCTTCCTCCTCCCCCCCTTATCTCTTATCTCTTCCTCCTTGCCATTATCTTCTGACACCCAAGATGGCCAACTGGCTTGTGGCAGAGCATTGTTAACGTTACCCGCTTCTTTGCAAATACGTTTGGAGCGAATCCTGTGATGGAGATGGAGAGAGCATTTAGTTCCTGGAGTCTTAGCCCTTCTGTTAATGAACAATGCTGGCACTGTCATTTACAGATGGGATTATGACATTCCAACCTCTACCCAGGTCCCGAGTCCTCAGCTCTCAGCGGTGAGGAGATGATGAACGAGTTAATATTTGTTCAAGGATTTGCAGAAAAGCAAGGTCTTAAGTGCTTATGTGTTTTGACCTCAGATTGCACTTCTACACAGTTTCCTCTAAGTAAGGGGAAGGAGACAGTGGCAGAAAGGACACCAGACTCTCTTTGCACTCCTCCATGAACCTCCGGGACTCAGAAGGAGTATTGCCTGCTCTTGGTAACACTTGTTCATGTGATACTTGTTGGATGTAAGTGAAGGGGTGCAGCTAACAGCCGCTCTGCTCATAACCTCCATCCAGTACCTTCTGGGAGCACCTACCCAGCCTCCGTACTCAGAACCTCCCTTATGCCCAGTGCCTATGATCCTTCACCAGAATTTTCTGCCAAGTGCGAAAATTTCTGTCTTTTGTCCTTCAGAGCCCAGATAGATGACTGATCAGCTTTTTTGTAAAAGTAATTTAATCTAGGGGGTTAACCATTGCTAATATCTCAGGAAATCTTTTTCAAAGATCATTATAGTAATAATAACAAATGCAAAAACCAGAACAGTGAAAACAACAATGATAATGTCACTTATCAAGTTTTGAGCACGGGTGAATGTCTGTGCCAAATTCAGATATGATCTAATCAATCCTTGCAGGCATCATGGGTGTGGGAGTGATTATCTTTATTTTGGTTGTGGGGAGACAAACCTAGAGAAGTTCACTAACTTGCCTTAAGTCACACAGCTGGGAAGAAGCAGGGTTGGGGTACACACCACCACCTCTTCGGCTTTTTAGGTTATAAACTCAAGATATGTGGGAAGACGCTCTTATCTCCAAGACCTTGCATGTGCTTTTCACATAGGAGATAAATAAGTTCTTATTAACTGTGTTGAGTTGAGTTAGTCTCTGTGTGATGAGGGACACGGGGTGCTCCAGTCCCATACCCATCACTGCTGTAACAACAACCTACCCCCACCCCACCACACAAAGCACAAAGGAATGACCAGTGTTTGTACTGAAGTTGTTGTGGCTCTAGGGGAGGTAGTGTGGGAGTTAAGGATTCTCTCACTCACCAACTGAGAATTATCGAACCTTTCCCCACTCCTCGGGCCTTTGAAGTCAGAGCACAGAAACAAGTACCTGACTACATCAAAGGCTATCTGAGCTTGACAAATATCTTAGAAACTCTTAGCAGCCAACTCAATGGTCAGCGTTTGTGAACCACACAGACTTCCTGGCATGTCCTCAAGGGATGCTCCCGCTGATAAAGGATCCTGAGAACTTCCCCTGGTAGCTTCCATTTCCGGCACACCCTTGGCCACAAAGGGGAAACTCTTGGAAGTGAATTCTAAGGGGAGGTGGCGCTCCTTGAGGGCAGTTTTTAGTTGATGGCAGTTGCTTCTGTTTCTTTTGGTGAAGTCCCCATTTCCCCCAGGTCAAGAGAGTGAGGTGATTGCAGAGGAATGTGGGTTGTTATACATCTTGCAGGAAATCCACCAAGACATTCCTTTTCCTTCTGGAGTTCGAAGGTGAAATGGAGAACCGGGACAAGCCATCTGCAAAGCTCAAAAGCTGTGGCTTTTACGAGCAAGCACAGTAGCTGTGTGGCCTCAGGTATGCCGACTCTTCCTGAGGGTCTGTGTCTAGCAAGCTCAAGGCTACCACTCCCACCCCTCGGCTACTCCTCCTCCTTAGGGCCTCTTTCTAGTCAGTTCAGGACGGAGAACATTTATGGGGAAAGTCTTGAGACCCATTATCATGCAAAGATTCAAGATAAAAAAGACTTCCAGCTGTCATTAAGGTTTCCTGCCGTCCCTTCCAGGTGCTCCCTAGAGGAGGCACCACGGGCTAGCTGTTCCGTCTTTCTATGTGGCATTTGGAAATTGCCACTTGGAAATTCATAATTGGGTGGGCTGTGGGACTGCCTGAGTCCACTTGTGCAGGTGAAATGTGTGCTAGTCAGGGCTTGGGGACTGTGGACTGGTGTCCTTCCTCAGACCACACACAAAGGGAACTGAAGGGAAACCGTGTGTGGTTCATTTCCTCTAGAGCTGGACACAAACCCAGCTCTCCCCTCCAAGGGACTGAGAGTTCATGCTGGAGTCAAATACAAGGGCCCGGGGAAACAGGTTCGTGTTACCCAAATGTGATGTTCCAACGTGGTGACGGCTGTGTGGAGTTCTTACAGTTGGCAGCTGCCAGCCTTATTCTTCACATTGCAAAGACAGTCTTTGTGGCTCGAAATGGAGGTTTCAGCTTCATAGAGATAATTATGATCCCAACAGTGCCCCATAGAAAATTTGCATAGGTGATAGTTGTGTGTGTGTGTGTGTGTGTGTGTGTGTGTGTGTAGCTATGTATGCTTGTACGTATAAATGTATGTAAATCGTTCCTCCACCTAAAAACAGCCTACCCTGTAATCCCATGATTACAGCATCACTTCCTCCTGTACTCCTGGGAGCCGTCTATGGCTGGCACCTTGGTGCCCTCCTAGCTTGTCCGCTGAAATGCCGCCCCTAGAGCACAGACATGAAGATGTGGGGCTTTCAGGAGGTGGTTGGGGTCAGGAGCTCATGAACAGGGTCGGTGCTCATATAAAAGACGTTCATGGGAAATTGTCTCTTTGACAACGTAAAGGCACAGAAATAAGTCGCTACCTTTGAAGCAGAGAACAGGCCCTCACCAGACACAAAATCTGCTGGTGTCTTGGAAAAGCCTCTGTACCCCGATATTAAGCCTCTCTGCCGACGTAGTAATCCAAATCAGACTGAATCAAATTCAATTAAGAAAAAGCCCAGGTTTAATGAGTAAAACGCTCTTGGATGGTTTTCAGGCCCCTCCGAGAGGAGACAAGGAAGACAGACCAAAAAACACGTATCTGTTTTCTGGGGGGCAGTTTAAATACCCTGTGCATCTCTAGGGGAGGGGTGTTTGGCAGGCTTTCTGAGATGAGGCAGGGTTTGGAGAGAGAAAGATGGGGCTTGAGTGGAGCTTCCACCAGAACAGTCTTATCCTGTTTTCTTTAGCCCCCAAAACTGTGGGTGGCAAATTCCTGTTGTTTATAGATCACTCAGCCTAAAGTATTATATGTTATAGCAGCAATATGAACTAAGACAGACCGCAAACTCAAAGACGCCCCTAGCTTCCGAGGTACAGTTCATCATTTTATTTTCTTTCCTTTCTTTTTTTATTTTTTTATTTTTTTTAGTTTTTCAAGACAGTTCTCTGTGTAGACCAGGCTATCCCCGACCTCACAGAGATCTGCCTGTCTCTGCCTCCCGAGCACTAGGATCAAAGGCATGGACCACCACACCTGACTCATCCTTTTTTTGTTCTTTAAACCAATGGCCCTGTGAGTGTCACATTGAAAGATGATACCCACGTAATAGTTTGCATGCTTCCTGGCCCTTTAAGTGTGTGCACTTCTAACTGGGGTAAGTCTGTAAGGCTGCGGAAAGCTACCACACTCTAGTAGAGACGGGCAGAGTATAGTTTCCATTTCCTTTTGGAGCCTGGCTCCTAGAATTCCTCTGGATGCGTTGGTACCTTGTGGATGCTTATAGCTCTGACTTTGAAAATCACCTTCAGCAACAGCTCGAGTTTATCAACAGTCACACAATGCAAGTTCCTTAGATAAAGACACAGCTTATTTCCTGCAAGGCTGTTTACAGATATATTTTCCTGGTTGCTGGTATCATCTTTTAAAAGAAAGCAAGTTGGGTATTTTCTCCTAAATACGTTAGACAAACTTGGAAATGATTTTTTTGTGTTTCCCGTCTCTTGCTCCCATATTCTAAAGATGATATCTGCTAATAAATGTACTTAATGCTCACAAAGAAAAATAGTGTTTTAGATGACCTTAGAAATGGATAATGCTGCTTCTGTTCTTAGTTGATGTCTGAGGGATTTGAGAAAAACCTGTCCTGTGAGAATGAGTCTCAAAGTTAATTGCAACTGAGCAGAAAACCCAAAGCAATTGGAAATTTAATCTTAAATGCTATAATGGGGTGTCCCATGCCAAAAAGAAAATTGGCTTAGTGGTTTTTGAAGGAATCACAGAGTACATTGCCTATTTAATTGTTTTAAGTTTTAAGACTTTTATGAATATATTGACGTGATTAATTATTAAAATGAAACAGCTGAATAAATCTGAAATAGCTGAGAAAACAAATATTCAAGATATATGTACATTTACAACTACAGTGTTTTATATGCAAATACCTTGTGTAAATATATGCACTGTGTGTGTATATATATATATTTGTATATATATGTATGGATGCATATTTATTGAACATATGGTTTGTGTCCATTTTGTAATAAGAATCTGCTTGGCACTGGGGGTGTTCAAAAGGATTAGATATTTGTACTACACATATCAGAATTACCTTGGCTCTTTGGAAGGGATAGGAATGCTTGACAGGCTGGCAAGATGGCTCAGTAGTTAAGAACACTGACTGCTCTTCCAGAGGACTCATGTTCTCAGGCCCCACGTAATGATTCACAGTTGTCTATAGCTCTAGTCTCAGGGGATCCAGTTCCTTCTTCAAACCTTCACAATCACCAGGCACTCAAGGGGTACACAGGCATAAATGCAGGCATAACGCCCATACACATAAAGTAAAATTCAAGATGTTTAAAAAGAGTGAGGGGAACTGTATTTGACTACTTTTGAAAAGCCCAATGCCTTTGGGATTGACAAGTACCAAAGTGAAGATAAATGTTCAACTGGGGCAGGAGGAGATATGACTGGAACGTAGAGCTTTAAATATAGTGATATTGTTGCATAAGCTAGTTGTGGTGTATGTGGATATCCACTGTAGGCATCTTTATCTATTTGTTTTGTTTGCATAACAATGGCTTTACAACATAACTTTGAAAACGTCTAATCCCTTCCTCAGAATTTCTTGCAGCTGGTGCCCTTGGATGTCATGTTTTCGTGCTCATCTCTGATTCCCACCTTCGTCCTATGTAAGAAATGATCCTGGGGCAGGAGAGATGGTTCAACAGTTAAGAGCATTGGCTGCTCTTCCCGACAACCCTGGTTAGTTTCCCAGCACATGGCAGCTCACAATTGTCTGTAACTCCAGTTCCAGGGCTTTTGACACCCTCACACAGACATGCATGCAGGCAAAAGACCAACGAATGTAAAATAAAAATAAATTGTATTTTAAAAATGACCGCCAGGTGGTGGTGGCACACGCCTTTTATCCCAGCACTTGGGAGGCAGAGGCAGGCGGATCTCTGTGAGTTCGAGGCCAGCCTGGGCTACAGAATGAGTTCCAGGACAGGTTCCAAAGCTACACAGAGAAACCCGGGAGAGGAATTTGGCTTCCTTTCTTTTTGTGGATGCCTGGTGAACTCACAGAGAGCAGTGTAAGTGAGGTTTGCAGAGCTGGAGGCAATTTCTTTTCAAGGATTCAATCAGCTTCAAATTCAATCCTTCTAACCATCCTACCACTGCGAGTTTGATCCCCAGCACTGCCAGCCTGGGCAGCGCTCTCCAATTCCCACTCAAGTCGGCCCTGTGTCTTTTCTCTCCTCAGCTTTCTTCATGAACTCTACACGCTTCTTGCTCTGTAATGAATACAAATTTGGGCCTTTCCTGTCTTGAGTTTCAACCCCACTTTACAGACATTGAATAAATATCCTTCTGAAGATGAGTCAGACTCGGCCCCTGGAATCTGTGTGTCCTCAAAGCACTAATATGTTCAAAATTTTTATTACATAAACAACAGAGGCATGGAACCATCCTTGAAGTGTTTTCTGCAGATGCTAATCTTTTCAGAAGATTCAAGTAGCATTTTTTTTTCATTTTCTCCATTATTTACAGCAAATTACAATCCATTAAAGGTTTCCAAATCTACATAGGTTGACTTGACCTAGATATGTGCAAAGCATAAAGTTGAAGAACCACAGAAGTAGAGGTAAAAGGTGTAGGAACGTAGAGGAGAGAAGTCATTTGGAGGAGGTGGACCGAGAGGTTAAATTGTCCGAGTGCCTGAGATAGAAGTCAGACCTAAATTGCCTGACAGCCACAGACATCTGTGCTCAGGGAATCTGAGAGCAGAAAACAAAACCGGAAAGCTTAGCTGCAGGGCCAACCCATGCCTACATCCAGAAGGAAGATGAAGGAGAGGACCAAGAGGAGGGCTTCGCGTGTACGTGAGATTCGAGTTTCCACATTTTTGAGGGAAGAAACAAGATTAAATGAAATTGCAAGAAGCTACAGACTGAGTTGTGTCTTGCGAAACTCACACTGAGATCTTCATCCCCAGCAACTCAGCTCGTGACTCCATTTGAAGATGGGGAGTTTCAGTAACAGTGAGGACTTCACGGTAGGCCTTTGTCCAAGCTGACTGATGTATTTAGGGAAGAAAAGAGGAGAGTACACTGAGAGATACCAAGTGCACTTTCGGGGCTCAGAGGAAAGGCCAAGGACATAATGAGAGGTGAAATCAGAGGAACCCAGTACCAGGGCACCTAAGCTTGGACAGCTAGGCTCTAGGCAAGAGAAGGTAACATTTTCTTGCTTAGGTCACTAGCCTGTAGCACTTGTTAGGGTAGCTCCAGTTGACAAATCCACAAGGTTGTGGTATAGGAAGAAGGGATGAAACTGTAAACAAAGCAGCAGTCTTTGGGGAAACAGAGCACACCGTCGTTCTGAGAATGTAGTTTTGGAATTATGATAGAAGATAAGTTGCTGAAGTCAGATGTCTTAAATCCACTTAATCCAATTATTTGGTGGCCTGGAAAGCAACATGTATTAAATTGGAGTATGTGGCAGTTTGGGTAAGCAAAATAACCAGCTAATATAATTAACCTATCTTCCATGTTTATAAATAATAATTTTATAACTTTCTGCAACAGTGCTCAGCTGCTTTGGATTAAATATGATAAGAGCGGTGTTGGGTGCATTATTATGGATGGGAGGTGAGGGATGTCACAGAGATTCTTGAATGTGAGACATCCCAACAGAAAAGACTGACCCTGGCTTCCATTTGGTAGGAAGTGATGGAAGCCAGAAGGAGGATCAGATATGAAAGGGGAAAATGGAACAGAAATACTGAAGAAGGTCGTGACGTAATTTTGGTCAATGAGAAAAACAGAAGTAAAGAACAAAGAGCATGTGGCTAAAGAAGACATATATTTGAGTTAAGATTTTGTGGATTATTATTTTTTGTTTGCTTTTTCAAGTCCGGGTTTCTTTGTGCAGCTTTGGAGCCTGTCCTGGAACTCCGTAGACCAAGCCTGCCTGTGCCTCCCGGAGTACTGGGTTGTGGATTTTTTTTTTTTATTATAACTTACTTTTACTCCTTCTTGCCATATTAAAGTGATTTGGAAAGATGTGTTCATTTAATCCTGAGCAATACCCTTGGTGGCAATCTGATTTAATAGCTATGGTCATTGTGTGACTTGATTTCATTCAGGATCTGTTGCCAGAAAACTGCTTCAATGCCTGTCTGCAACTTCACACAAACAAAGCTGAAAAGGTTCTGAGAGGTGGAAGAGAGGTTGGGGAGAGGTGGCAGTCAGTAAAGGGTCCCCAGCCCTTGGGAAACAAACACCAGTGTGGTGGCTGCATTTATAATTATAATCCCAGTGTTGGGCAAGTGGAGACAGGAGGATCTCTGGGGCTTGCTGGCCAGCAGTCTAACCTAATCAGCAAGGACCAGGTCCTAGTGAGAGACTGTTTCCTAAAATAACAAAGTGGATATAGCTCCTGAGAAATGACATCTGATATTGACCTCTGACCTCCACAAGTTCAGGCGCATGGAGCCTCCCTTCCCATGTATATATAAGTTCATATACCCGCCCCTGCACACACACACACACACACACACACACACACACACACACACACACACGTGGAAAAGTGAGTGCTGAAAGAATCCTAACTTAGATGACATTATGAAATATTGTTCACAGAGCATATAAATCTTTGGCAGAATTGGTTGTTATATTTCAATGATCCTGATGGGGTGCCCTGCATGAGACACTACCCTAGAAGTCCCTGGGGTGATAAAATATGGAAAGTCTTGCCCTCAGAGTCATCACATATGAAAGATGAGGAGCAATTGCCTGCTTCCATCCTTCTATTGGAAGATTGTAATACACTGCTGCTTACCAACCAATCACAACTGATTTGGTCCAGCAATGGTCACGTGATCCAGATTAGGCCAGTGTATCCTTTCCTTGAGAATTTTATGTATGAGATGAAAAACTTGGGGCCCCTCTAGGCTTTATAGCTTGAAAATGAAGCCAACAAACAGAAAATCCAAGATGAGACAGAAGATTAAGTGGCAGATATCCGGTTTCCAAGAATTTGATAATTACCTGGCTTAATTGGTCAATTCTCCTTTACCATGGACACTGAGCTCTTGCCTTAGGCTCCCTTTCAAGCCTTACACTGACTTGGGTTGGAGACAATGACCCAAGAGATTCCTAATAAATACAGGGAAATGAAGTATGACAAATGATCATGGTCAGACCTGCTAGATCTAAACCTCAGTCTATACAGTAACAAAAAAAAAAAAAAAAAAAAAAAAAAAGACAGTTGCTTCTGGGTTAGATAAGAAGGCTATTCCAAGAGCCAAATGTAAATTTTTTGCCCCTTTCTCAACACCAAAGCCAATTGTCAGGGCACACCCAAGGCCCAGTTTCTACTTTTTAAATTGTTTAAAAGTTCTGGAAATGCTCCCTCTCCTCCTCATTTCTCCTCTCCTCAGAGGTATATATATACAGGTGGCCAAACTGAGCTAGCTCTGTGCTCTCATGGCACCCTGCCTGTAACTTCTCAAACAGTCCCTCTATTAAGCTCTTCTCAATTTGATATGATACGCTATTTCTTTGTGTCAAGATCTTGACACTTTCATGAAGGCAGGGTCTTAAAAGGTAGGAGCCGTGGTGTTCTCAGAATTCACGATTCGGTGTTTATCGGTAGCTGAGATCTCAGCCGGACTTTGGGTCTTTCTAATCTATATATACAACAAAGGAGAGAAGTCGCAGAACTCTTGCAAAGTTATCATTTTCAGAAAGGCCATGGCGGAGGCCATACTTCTTTTCTTCCCTGGCCATGATTATCTTTGCCTGTACCATTATTGTATTACCTTGCAACAATAACATCAATCCTTTCCTGGTGACCGAGGATGGCAGAGCAGGAAAGGAGAAAGGGCCAGTTCTTTGACAAGGACAGTTTGCCATTAATTCCCCCTGGCATTGTCCTGTCTTTGGCTTTTGTTTTGTATCTGAAATAACAAGCTGTCAATTCTTTAGCCACATCCAAAGTTCTTCTCCATTAGCTCCAGTGGGAAGCATCCTAACAGATACATATTCCAGCCTTTGTCTTCTTTCTAAAGTGAACAGCCTTCCTATACATCATCTATGACATTTGAATACTGGCAGGAGGTATTTCTTTTTCTTCTACTCCAGGATAACATTTTCTTATGTCATGAAGGAACTTATCTGATTTTGTTCACTTTTATACAAGATTTAGTTCATGGAAATTTAGAACTAGTGATATCTTCAGATTCAATCTTAATATATATATTAATATACATATGTGTGTATATATATATATAACATATATGCTATCATATGTTAACTATATGAAGCAGTGGGTCTCATTATGACATCACCACTGTTAGGATTCTGTTGCACTCCAGCTGCATGACTGCACATGCACAGTTCAGGAGTTAAGCAAAGAGTCTTGCATCTTACATCATGAGTATGTGCAGCATGGTCACGCAATCAGCGTGGTGTAGCTCCGTAAGCCCACCTGTGCATGTTCACTGGAAACCCTTAAAAAGCCAGAAGCAGACCCCACCCTCTCTCTCTGTTCTGTGCTCTCCCCTCCCCCCAACCCCACCATCTTTCTCTCCTTTCTGCACATGCTCCTTCGCAGGCCTGGTTCTCTTGTACCCCCCACCCCTCTTCCTCCTAATAAAGCTCTGAAACTGATACTGGGTTCTGTCGTGACTGTGACCTTTCTGCACAGTAACCAGCACCAATAACCAGCATCGTTTATCATTCATTTCAACCACAGATGTATATAATATACTTTTAGTTCACACCCACTTCTGTGAGTCATAAATCTTCCAAATGAACACCAATAGTCATTTCAGTTGCCCACTCCAGGAGGAAAAAGGAAGGGTGGAGCAATTGTCCTCAGCCAGAGAAGTGTGTATGTGGCTTTTTTTTAAATGATTTTTTATTTATTCAAGCTGCTGAGTAGGATTGGTTTTGCGTGAAGGATTTTCCTCACCACAACCAAATCAAAACAAAATATCAAAACAAGAAGCAAGATGAGAGTACAGAAACCACAGTTGGAATCTCTTGTGACTGCCAGCTCCATTCTGTCCCCATTGTGGTACAGTTTGATTTGCTTTGTCTTATGCACCAAGGATTTTTTTTTTTTTTTTTTTTTTTTTTTTTTTTTTTTTTTTTTTTGGTTTTTTGAGACAGGGTTTCTCTGTGTAGCTTTGCGCCTTTCCTGGAACTCACTTGGTAGCCCAGGTTGGCGTCGAACTCACAGAGATCCGCCTGGCTCTGCCTCCCGAGTGCTGGGATTAAAGGTGTGCGCCACCACCACCCGGCTGCACCAAGGATTTTTTTTAACCATTAATACAGGATGCAAAAGTAAAACAAGAGGAGAACATGTCTACTTCTAAAGTGTGGAGGACATTTTTATTGTAGATATAAGGGAGAAAGCAGGCAGAGGGAAGAGTCCAGGCTGAGCAGACTAAACTGAACCACGAGATGAGAGAGAGGGACAGTAAGAGTCACCTGACCAAGAGAGGCAGCTAGGACCAAGAAACTTGTATAGCCGAAATGGCTGCATTGTATAGGGACCAGGCTGGGGGAAAGAAAAGAGGAAGGCCAGCCCCTGGGAGGCAGAGGTTTAGGGTAGGGGGTCCTGAGAGGTGCTGGGAGGAGCCACAGCCACTGAGTGAGACCTAACAAATACATTGTATGAGGAGTTTCTGTTCATTTACTTGTTTGTTTTTACTCCTGTAACCAATTCAGTCAATTCACTGAATACTTACTATTTTTCTATTGTTATGCTGGGTGGTAGAAATCAGAGGAGAGCAGGCAAATAGAAGAGATAATCCCCAAATCCAGTTTCAATACAGTATAATGTCTTAATTTCCAGTTGATTCTTCTTCACACCTTTGTTTGCGGACACTCCCAATCTTTCAACTTGTTCCCATAGTATTTTTCAATACTTATTTATTAGACCATTTTCAAATAGCTATATAACTTTAAAAAATAATTTCAACATCTGCCATTTTGAAATTTTGTCTCTTGATTATCTTTCCCCATGAAAATTTAAATTTTGCTGCCTTTCATAAGCCATAGAATTTTGGACTGCATCCTAAGCACTTAAGACCATGAGTCTGACTTGAATCTCATGGTGACAAACAAACATGAAAACAAGACAAAACAAGAAGTCATGATCCCGGAGAGTTAAGCAATGAGAGCCCCTCCCTGGACTCCTACAGGTTGAAAGAGAAAATGCATTGGCCACATTTAGCCAAGAACTTGCATGGCTCCATATTAAGAGAGGAGCCACAATAGAAATGTCCTCCCAAAGGAATGCCTTTAGTGAAAGGATGAACTATAGCACAAAAGAGAACAACACACACACACACACACACACACACACACACACACACACACACACACAAGCACCACCCAAACTTGTGCTACAAATAGAAAGGAAATGCTTTTTGGGAAGCAACTTATCCAGTTCTTACTTAGCTCTGTGTGCTAAGTTCATTCTATAAGCATGGCCCCCAAATCTTGAGGGTTAAAGAGGTCTTAGATTGCAGGTGCCCCAAAGAAGTTTGCTTTAAACCAGATTCTTAAGTATGCTCAGGAGACAAAAATCCTAATGAATGGAAATTCACAACAAAGATATTTATTTACTTTAGTATATGAAGTAAAAGGCAAATGCTCAGATTTATAAAGAAACTTGTAGGAGAACAAAGTGCAGAACTTCAAAATGAGTAGAGAGGAACATTTGAAATATAAGGAAAAATAATTTCCAAAGGAGGTCAAGAAAGATGAGGAAAAAGAAAAACATAAAAGATGAGGAAATAGAGGATACAAGATAAAATGGTAGCAATGACTCCTAATTGATTAGTAATCAACAGGTAATATGAACAGACTAAATGATACAGTTAAAAGACACATGTGATGAGACAGGGATCAAATCCCAGCTTTATCTATCTATTAGAGGCACCCTGAAAAGTGAAACCACAAGATAGAACATCAAATAATAAAGAAAACTGTAGACAGAGTTTACCCGTGTTGACCGCTTCCTCCCAGATAATCACTCAGAGTCTTAATATTAATTATAAATGCTCAGAAAATAGCTCAGGCTAGTGTCAGGGACACCTGGTTGTCTGAACAGTCACCCTAAGTTCTTCTGTAATATTGGGGCACCCAACTTTGGCCTCCTATAGGCCTAGTTTATCTGACAGACATTTTTGAGAAGCAGGGAATTTTGAAGGCCTGTCCTATTAAGAGCTAACTTTTATATTTAAATTAACCCATATTTCTTATCTATGCTTTGCCATATGGCTTGGTACCTTTTCTCAGCATGACATGTCCATCTTGTTTCTCCCTGATTCTGCTTACAACTCCTCTGACTCTGTCCTTCTCCTTCCCGGCATTCTCAGTTTGGCTTTCCTGCCTAACCTTGTTCTGTTCAACTGTTGGCCAGTCAGATTGTCTATTAAACCAATCACAGTGACGAATCTTCACAGTGTACAAAGGGGTTATTCCACAGCATTTCCCACTTTTTGTCTAATTAAAAAAGGAAGATTTTAACTTTAACATAGTAAAATTGCATACAACAAAAACAGTTATCAAGTAAGAATTACATTTGCAGTATCTAGTCTATTTGTATTTGGCAAAATTAGAGAAAATATTTTTTTTTGTCAGTTATATTTTATATGTTTTATTTTAAACTTGCCGTTCAAATTTTCAAAAACAACATGCAGCAAAGAAACAACACACAACATCTGTCATAATTTTACCTCTGAACTTCTTTTTCTCTATGATGTGGTATGTTACAATCTCAACTTCTTACATTCATGGTATTCTTAAAGGCAGTGACGTCAACTTACCACTTTGAAATGGTTCTCTTAACATTATGAACTGCTTAAAACATTTTCCTTTTAGCATTCTACTGTTGCCCACATTAATGGCACAGTCAATATATCATGTTGCTGACAGGTATACTGTACAATCAACTCCCAAGTCTATGTCAAATAGAACTGCAACCTCAAGCAAGCATTTTCCTAAATCAGTATACTCAGCTACTTTTTCTCAAAAGTATTCTGAAATGTTTTTGTAAGATACAATAATTTCATCTTTTTAGTCCAAACAGAACTCATGCTGTACTTTTTTTTTCAAAATATATTTGATATAATCTGTGCAAAATGTTAAGTTCTGTATAAGTATGTACCTTATTCTGAAAAAGCTTATAAAATGTAGAGAAAATATTTTATTATCTATTTTATCTTTGTGAGTCTAAAGTTTTATACCTAATTTACCTTTTATTATAACTAAGGAAAACTTTAACTATGACTATCTAGTCTTCAACTCCATCAAAGACCCCAGAAGGGTGAAATGTTACCTAATGACAGGGACATCTGGCTGTCTGAACAGTCACCCTAAGTTCTGTAATATTGGGGCACCCAACTTTCGCCTACAGGCCTAGTTTATCTGACAGACATTTTTGAGAAGCATGGAATTTTGAAGGACTGTCCTACCTTGTCTGCCAAAGTGTGGCAATCGCCTTTCTTTTGTGTCCTGCTGGTCCAGTTTGGACAGTATACTGTAAGCAATAGTTTTTTGCCCAAATGGTTAGTTTTGCCATAAGAAAAGCAAGCTTCATATGGAGTTTCTTCAGTGCCCATTATCTTCTCTGAAGTAAATTTGTGCTGTCAGGAGCAGACATGTCTCACTGTCATGAAAAACCTTAGATTATTAAACATTAAATGCCGTATCCTGTAGATCTTTGAAATGCTTGAAGACTATCTATCTTTCTAAATATATCTGTTTATGACCTTGAAAATATACCTAACATGACTGTAAGTTTGACTATTATAGATGTCTACTAATCTGTATTTTTCATTTTATCTTACATTTTTAAATGAGCTGCATAAATATCATATTGTAAACAAGAGTAGAAACATACATACAGTATAACAAAATTAACTTTAAATTTGTATTAATAAACCAAAATCCATACCAATGTAAAATATTTTGAAATTAATAGTTGTTTTTTGAATTAAAGTAGATTCAACAATCTACCCTGTTATCTCATCATTTTTATATCAAAAGACCAGTGAACATTGGCTATGAAACATATCTGCAAATCATTTGACATTCTCCCTTTCAGAGTACAGGGGCTAATGCCTTTGTCTTTGAGCCTGGACTTTTCCAATAGAAACCTATGGAGGGTACAGTGTCATGAGATTATATCCCATTTGGTCCTTTGTATTGGATCCCTCCCGAGGAGGAGCCCAGTCATCATGCTGTGAGAATTCTGAAGCAGCCTGCAGGGAGGCCCCTTGCAGGGAGGCACCTAAACATCTTGCCAACAATTAACACCCATTTGCCAGCCAATGGTGTGAGTCACATTGGAAGCAGATTCCTTGGCTCCAAACAGGCTGCATCCCCAGCCAACATCTTAACTTCAACCCCAAGAGAGCATCCCAGTGAAGTCTCTGCGGGATTCCTGACCTAAAGCAATTGAAGGGCTAACAAATACGGAATGTTTCTTAAAGGGGGAAAAAAACACACCGCTTTTTGGGCACTAATAATGAAAATACTGTAAAATATCATTTGGTAGAGTTATGTTATTATCTGACAAAAAGAGCAGTGGTACAAAGAAATAGAGAACTACACTGTGAAAAGGCATTTTGCTTATGCCAAAGAAGCAGTGTGTATAAACTAAGCTGGACTTAATACAGCAAGCAATTTTTTTTTTTGCATTAATTTTGGGAAAGTTTAAAATCCATTATGGTGGAAGATTTTACTGTTGCTTGTCTTGCCATAATTTGTGTATGACAGAAAAAAGTCAATGCAATATAGAAGATTCACACACATAGTCAACCTGTTAAATTCAATAAACATTCCACTCAACCATTCAAGTGTGTCCGTTCTGTTTAAGAATGCATGGAATAGATACAAAAGTTTGAACACATGCCAAGACACAGCACATGTATACATTTAAACAAATTATTGTAGAATCTGTAAGGAAATGCTAAAGGACATACAAGGATTCAATTTTGTATAACTGGGGAAGAGCATATGTAGAGAGAAAAGAGGAATAGAGAGAGATGGAGAGGCAGAAAGAAAGACAGGGTGGAAGGAAGGGGTGAACAGATAGGAAGAGGGAAAGAGGGAAGAGAGAGAGAGAGAGAGAGAGAGAGAGAGAGAGAGAGAGAGAGAGAGAGAGAGAGACGTAGGCCAGATTTAGACGAGACATACATGGCTCCATTTGGGAAATACCAACATCTGATAGTTGTTTTGACAACCAGCTCTTCCACTCAGCCTGCCAGGGCCCCTAACTATCCCTCCATGTTTACTTTTCAACACAAAAGAATGCATTTGTTCAAACGTCAGTGTTATCTGGAAGTGTTAATCCACAGGGACATCAGTCTTTAGACTTCTTCTTTATTTTTTTCTTTCTCTCTCTCTCTTTTTTTTTTTTCCAATCAGGCCTCTGGCAGACTTTGAGGGCACTTAGTCAAGAATAAAGAGATAATGTTCTGATGGGGGGAACGAAGAAAAGACTGACAAAGACGTAGAAAGTGGGACTACCAAAGGAGACCTTACTCTGCAAAGGGGTACTGCAACACAGGGTGGGTGGGTGGGGGGCACGTGACACATGGGTACAAAGACATCAGGGGAAGGAAAAGAGTGAATTGCTGGGTCTGTCTCTTCCCACCAGCTTGCCTAGCTGATGTGAACTGAGTTTGGAAAATCTAAGTCACCTCATCCGTGTAGAGAGGATCCCTACTTTGTTTAATGGCCTGTCCCTGTGAACCCCTTCTTTCTGCTCCTACCGAGATGAATCCTGCCATGAGTAACACCCTACCTTCCCTGCCCCCCCCCCCCACTTCCTTGATCTCTGGAACGGCTTCTTACTTGCTCTTCATGCATCAGAGAACTTCATGGAGCTACTCTTGGTATGTTCCATCAGTGCCATGTTTTCTGGAACACTTCAGTGAGTTTAATTTAGACTGTTGATCACCGTGTTTGAAAGAGCTCAGGCAGTTCCTCAGGCTTGGTCTGTGTTCTTAACGTTTCTAGCTTCCACCTTGAGGCTTATCTACCCTTTCGGAGAATTTAAAAGCCCAAGAAAGCATGAGATGGAGAAGGAAAATGAGGAAGAGAGCAAGTTTATCTCCTTTAGGTTTACTGAGTAAAATCTAGATGCCACGAGGTCTCCACCAAACCAAGTATGAGATTGATTGACATGATGATAAAATGATGTGGTCAAACGAACAAAAATGTGTTAAAGTGAATTTTGGTTTTAATACTTCCTGAAGTATTAGGAATACTGAAGACCACTAGGAATCTCACAGAAGCTCATGGGAAGACCCACTGTACACACCTCTACTTCCTTTCTCCACACCCCACACTGCTTCTAGCCTTTCTCTCCTTCACAAACAAGATGGCTTTCTCCCTCTGCCATCCAGAGTGATTGCTGGCCCTCTGATTCTGCCTCCACCAGAGTCACCACACCCGTCTCCTCAGGACCTCAGAGCCAGTCCTTTTGAGGCTAAGAAAGCCCTTAATCCCCACAGGATGAGATTGTGAGGCATCTCAGGAACAGAGTCCTCCCTCCTGGGTTGCTTTCCCCATAACAAATTCTTCCACAGCAAGTGTTCACATCCTTTCCCATTTGTCATAAACTCCAAACCACAGGCTGAAGCCAATGCACATCAGTAATGCTTCAAGTCATGGGACGGAGGCTGGAGCAGAGCACAGCATCTGGGACTCAGAGGGACTGTGAACAGCTCCCAAACAGAAGCAAGCCGCAACTGTTTAACAGGGGCAGGGAAGGGCTGTAAGTGAAGATACTTAGACTCAATGGTTGTCCAAAGCAGGAGCCAGCCTGCTCTTTGTCTGCTCAGCTCACTGACTTTAAATAATCCATAAAGATAATTTCTTTATATTGGAATATATAATTTAGGTCAAAAATAAGCATCAAAGCAAGAAGTCAACATGTCTGAGACCAGTCCCTTCCCTGCCTCATAATTGTCCTTCTATCTTTTATCCTGAACCCCTTTTGAATGCATTCTTATAGTCTATAAAATGGATCAAACTCTTCCATAGCCTCTGCTCACCACTATTAAAATTAAACTTTTTTACAGACTAGTTTAAAGGGTTGGAGAGGCGATAAGAGCGTGTACTGCTTTTCCAGAGGAAAAAACCTGAGCTTGGTTCCCAGTACCCACATCAGGCAGCTCATGACCACCTGTAACTTCACCTACACAGATTCTGACGTCCTCTTCTGGGCCCTGAGGACACATGCACTCACATATGCACATGTCCACACATAGACACACATGTATCCATGTAATTAAAAATAGTAAAAATAAGTCTTTAAACTCATTTTCTTTTCAACATCATTTAATTAAAAAATTATGTGTATGTGTTTGGGGGTGGGGATGCATGCACATGTGAGTGTAGGTGCCTGTAGAGTCCGGAAGAGGGCATTAGATCCCTTAGAACTAGAGTTACAGGTGGTTGTAGGTTACCTACAGTGAGTGCTGGGATCCAAACTTGAATCCTCTGCAAGAAAATGATGTACTTTTAACATTTCTCCAGCCATTTAATACCACTTTAAATAGACAAATTATGATTGGCATGTTTATGAAGTCTCATGTAACTTTTTAATGAACGTAAACAATGTGGGGAAATTCCATCAAGCTGATCAACACGCCTATCACTTTGTTTACTTATTAACATATGTGGTGAGACATTTGATTTTCAGCCCTTCAGTTACTTTGAAATTGACAGCATAGAGACTACAGTCATCCTGTGCTGTGATAGACCTCAAAACTTGTTCTATCTCTCAGTTACCAACAATCTGTCCCCAGTCCCTAGTAAGCACCTCTCTGATCTTTTCTAGGAATAAACCTTTTTTAGATTCTGTGTAGAAGTGAAATTATGTAGCATTTATTCTTGCATAGGTCTGACTTATTATAGGTGGTACAATAGAGGCACTTGCCTGTAATTCCGGCACTTGGGAAGTGGAGGGAAATTTATCCATGTTGTTACAGAAGACAAGTTTTCCTCCTTTTCCAAGACTGAATAATAATGGGGGGGAGATTACACATACCACCTTTGTTTTTTTTTTTTTTTATCCATTTAGTCATTGATGGATCTTTAGATTGCATCTGTATCTTGCTTATTGTGATAAACAATAAATATAGTAATATATATGTATATATATATAAAATCTTCAATACTCAGTTCGGTTCCTTTGGGTTCATTCCCATAAGATTTCTGAATCAATGGTCCGCTGGGTCTTCTTTTCAGCGTTCATTGTTGTTATTGAGGAGGCTCATACTGTTTTCTATGACTGTATTCATCTACATCCACGACTAAAGTATCAGTTTTCTTTCCTCCCCTCCCTTGCTAACTCATTATCCTTCTTTTGATAACAGCTCTTCCAGCAGATGTAAGATGGTGTCCCAGCTTCCCTTTCTGTTGGGACAAAGTATCTTGACAAGAGCAGCTTAGGGGAGGAGAGGTGTATTTTGGCTCCAGGTAACAAATAGTCCATCACAGTGAGGAAGTCACAGCAGCAGGACCTAGAGGGAGCTGGTGAGGTCACATCCCTCATCAGGAACAGAGGAAAAGAAGGCACACATGCTGTGCTCAGCTTGCCCTCTCCTTTGGAACCAGCCCATGAAATGGTGCAACTCTCATCCAGGGAGGGTCTTCTCACCTCACTTATCATAGTTAAGAAAATTCCTCCCTAGCATGCCAGCAGGCCAATCCAGACGATTCCTTATTGAGACTCCTTGACAGTAAAAACTAACCATCTCATTGTGATTTTCCTTGATGCTTTTTGGTGTTCGTAATTGACTCTTTCATCCATCACAGCTTGGAAGAGGCCACAAAGGTGATCGTTATCATGGTGTACCATGTACATCTCATAATTTAACTGAGTTCCTCACTCACATTTATTTGGTTTGTCATCCATACCATCTGTCTTGACACTCTGCTCCTTGATGTTCATGGTGTCCTCACCTCTCTCACAAACCTTCTGGCTTTGCCTTCTCTGAGGATGTGCCTTCCATTGCCCACCCTCAGGCTGATGCTACTGGCTTCTGAGTTCCCTCCCCAGGCCACTGCTCACTTTCTCTAGGCTATCTTCTCTGTCCTTTGACTATCTCCATCTTTTTGACAAAGAAATGCTTATAAACCACAACTTGGAGCTTGTTACGCTCTTACTTAATCTAGTCATTGCTAACTACAGGAAAAGTTGAAGTTTCTTATCTTGACTTACAAGGTCTTTGTTGCTCTTGAAGAAACAGGCTGTTTTTGTCAATGGATGTTTGTTCAGTGACTGAAAGATGAACCAAAACTTGAATCTTTAACTTTGAACTTTCCCTTGGGTTTTACACTTAAGACTCAGTGCCATCTAAACACCCCGTTACTTATTTTTCAGGCTCCTCAAACCTATAGCTCTCCAAAATGATGTCATGGCAAGCTCACTGTTTCCTTTGACCATACTCTCTGAATGGCTACCTTCAGAAGTCTGACTGCTGTTCTTCACGCTTGCTCATTCTTCACATTAGTGAGTGACGTTGATTCACTCTCAAACTTTTCTTGATTCTGCTTGTGTCTCTCTGGCACCATAATCTACACCCTTGTCCTCTTTCATCTAACTTGTTCCATGGTCCCCAGCTGATCACTTTGATGCCAGTCTTGCCTCTTCCCAACTTTGTGTCCCCCACACTGTCATCAAAGGGATCCGTCTAAAATATTTTTAATTTCTTCCACTTAAAACTCTTCTGGTAGCTTTTTATTTATAAAATAATTTATAATTCTGTTGATAACATAAGTCACCCTGCTGACCTGACTCTTTCCCATGAACCCAAACTCTCCTGTTTTCTGTATCACAGTCTAATACTACAGAACTTGTGATTTTCTAAAGCCATTTGCTGTGGGATGGTCTGTATGTCAAATGTGTTGCTGATTGGTCAATAAATAAATCACTGATTGGCCAGTGGCCAGGCAGGAAGTATAGGCGGGACTAACAGAGGAGAATTGAGAGAACAGGAAGCTGGATGAGAGAGACACTGCCAGCCGTCACCATGACAAGCCGCATGTGAAGATGACGGTAAACCACGAGCCATGTGGCAAGGTGTAGATTTATGGAAATGGATTAATTTAAGCTGTAAGAACAGTTAGCAAGAAGCCTGCCACGGCCATACAGTTTGTAACCAATATAAGTCTCTGTGTTTACTTGGTTGGGTCTGAGTGGCTGTGGGACTGGCGGGTGTCAGAGATTTGTCCTGACTGTGGGTCAGGCAGGAAAACTCTAGCTACAGCCATTATCCTATTTCATAGCTTAGAATAGATCCTCATGTGGTTTCTTACTGAGGGCCAGACTTCTACCCTTTCCTCATCCTTGAACAGGATATAATCTTATTCTCCAAGAGTTTTATCAGGCCTCATCTCCACCAGGAAGGCTCTCTTATCTTGTAGGTTTGGCCAGGGACTCTGTGTTCACTGTGATCCAGGAGACAGAATGCCTTAGTGATCAGTGCTCAGCCTGTTCAAGAGTTCAGCCTATAAGAATCTAAGCTTATTAGCTATCCAGCTTTGGGCAATCACTGAACTAATCTCTCTGTGCCTTACAAAGTACTCAATAAATGTCGGCTGTGCCTTGTGCTGTCTCCAGCCGTCTGTTCCTTCCTTGTAAATGTTCCGATCACCCCCATCCCAGGAACCTCTGGGAAGAGTTTAGGAAGTGTCTGGTCTTCACCAATCACTTTAGAGTCCTATAAAGAAGGATTTGAGTGAGCAAGTCACAGGAATGACTCCTATCTCACTCAGCCTTGCTACCACATTCTTGGCTAAGTTTCCTGGGGGTGGGGCCGGGGCACCAGGGATTGATTCTTCCTGTACCTTTGTGTCCCTGTCCCTTGTGTGTTTCTCTGGATTCTTTGTTCCTCTTTATGAATTGACCTTGGTGACTTCACAGGTTTACGTGACTTGAAATGTCACTCATCTCTTTGCTGTGCTGTAGCCGAAAGTTTTCTCCAGTCCCTCCCGGCCACACAGTTCTCTCAGCCGCTTATAAAATAATCATTCAGAGGTTTAATATTAATTACCACTTGCATGGCCTATGGATCAAGCTTCTTGCTAGCTAGATCTTATAATTAAACTCAGCCCATTTCTATTCATCTATATGTCACCATGTGTTCCGTGGCTTTACTTGTGTGCCGTTACATGCTGCTCCCTGGACAGCAGGATGGTGTCTCTCCTTTCTCCTTTCTGTCTATCTGCTTGGATTTCCACTTGCCTCTAAGATGCCTTGCCATAGGCCAATGAAGTTTTATTTATCAACCAATCAAAGCAACACATATTCGCAGCGTACAGAAAGACATCCCCCAGCACTGTGCTACTATTTCAAAGGGATTAGAACATATCCCCATGAAGGGAGGAGGGGGACTTCTTATACTCCAGAAGTATCTCATTTGACAAAAGCAGCTTGGTGAGGAAAGGGTTCCTTCCAGTTTGCAGCTGTAGTCGATCAGTCAGGGCCCTGAGGGAAGGAATTCAAGGCAGGAACCTGTAGGCAGAAACTGAAGCAGAAGCTGTGGAAGAGTGCTGCTTACTGGATTGCTCCTCCTGGCTTGCATGGCTTGCTTTTTTTTTTTATATATATATCCCGGGATGACTAGCCCAGGGATGGAACTGCTAACGATGAGCTGGGCCTTTCTACACCAATCACCAATCAAAAATTGACAGCGCTCAGAAAGCTAATAGAACTTGCAAGGCTCAGGAAGGTTGGAGAGCTACAATATTTACTAGGTTTGTTCCCAACTTTATATAACCTGTAAACAATCGCTAGGGCAGAGGAGACTCTTCAGCAGAACTGCCTACAAGTTGGGCTGGGAGCTCCTGTAATACAGCTCTAATGTTATCATCCCAGAAAACTGAAGTACCTCATTTTTAGTGCTGTGTAGATTTTTAGATTTCATGTCAATTGACTCATCTTTAAAAAAGTGAGATATTCCTATTTTAAAAGACAAATTCATGTTCAAAATCTTTATCAGAAAGAGAATTTCAGGGGTTCTTAACTTGGATGTTAAAAACCTGACTTCTGAAAAAACAAAATCATTTGTGCATCTACAAAAGCAGAATCCCAGCCTTTTTCGTTGGATTCCCTGTAAAGGGCATAGAAAAGCCTTCTACAACAAAGAGCATCTTAAAATGTCAATGAAGATTTTTGCTTTAGAGGTTTCTTTAGTGTTTTCAGATCTTTAGGAATAGTGGTTAGCAGGAGAATTGAGAAGTTTTAATAAGCACTGTAGCAACAGTAATCTTCTATTCACGACTAATTTGTTCTAAATACTTTTAATTTTCATTCTACCTCCATGAGGCAGAAATAATTGACCCCATTCTACAGATGAAGAAATTAAAAGCAGGATGTAAGTAACTTGCCCAGTGATACTTAAGGGTTAGACACCACAACCTTGCTTCTTGGCTCTTGAGGGGAAAACAAACTGAAGAATTTGGGAATTAGAGTAAGCAAGTGTGTAGTACATCTTAAATTAATGATTGATATGGGTAGGCCCAGCACACTATGGGTGGTGCCATCCTTGGCCAGGTGGTCCTGGGGTGTGTAAGAAAGCAAAATGAGCAGGTTAGGAGGAACAAGCCAGTAAGCAGTGTTCATCTATGGCTTCTGCTTCAGTTCCTGCCTCCAGGTTCCTGTCCTGTTTAAGTCCCTGCAATGTACATTAACTAAAGCACATTAATTAAAAATGTACTACAGACTTACTTACAGGCCCTTTCTCAGTGACAGTCCCTCTTCCCAAATGGCTCCAGCTTATTATGAAGCAGACAGAATAAAACCAACCAGGACACCCCCATACTTAAGCCATCCTTTGAACCAGTATAAGTATTACATATTACAGAGAGGAATACTGGCCATTTCTGATAACTTTCAGAATGAGAAGTGGCAATACATACAAACTCTAAACCCTTAACGATGGACTGTCATCTGAAAGTGTAAGACGAAATAAATCCTTTCTTCCCCAGGTTGCTTTTGGTCATGGTGTCTTATCTAAGAAACTTTAAGAAATATAAGAAAGCCAGGTGGTGGTGGCGCATGCCTTTCATACCAGCAAAGGCAGGCAGAGGCAGGTAGTTCTCTGTGAGTTCCAGGCCACTCTGGTCTACAAAGTGAGTTTCAGGACAGCCAGGGCTACACAGAGGAACCCTGTCTTGAAACAAACAAGGAAAAAAGAAATTATTATTGTCCATTTTCAGCATGAGGTGAGCTTAGAGTTCATCAGAGCTACAGGTGAGTGAGAGGCGCTCAGTCCCTCTTCCCTAGCTGGTCATATAGGGAGTGTGCTATATGACCGGGTCTATGATCAGAAAGGGGGATAGTCCAATGCCTCAAATTAGTCATTAGATAAGGCTGTGTTCTAACCCAGTGAGACGGGGGATTTGAGAAAGACACGAATCCTGGCCTACAGAAGAAAGACAGGAAGCGCTCCTGATTGGGGCATTTTAAACCAGTTTTGCGCCCAATCCGTACGCCAGTCAATTTTGCCTTTTCTCTAGGATACCATCTCTTCCCGTAGAATTGTATGTTAAAAACTGCTTCATTGTCACTAGTCTCGTGAATTTATTATCATCTTATTTGCAACAGGGGGAAAAATCAATGCAAATACTATGAAAGATGGAAAATACCCACCGATGACGACTGCTTTTCTACGGCTACATAGAATAGTTTTGTTATTTATACTAAAACCACAATGAACTTTCATAATGTTCTAACTCAAGACTCATGGGAAAAATAAAAATAAAAAAAAAAAAAACCTCTTCAATTTAAAGTGACAATTCCTTGTTTTCAGTATGTTTCTCCCAAAAGGTCATAAGGCTCTTACTCAGTGGTTGTGTGGGCAGCTTGGGTCATAGGGCAGGGTCCCTCCCACATCTGAGAAAGCAAGCCCATCGTTATTTTTGGCTCTGTGTCTAAGAATATGGATCTTCATGAGCTCAACACAAGGAAAACACTTTTCATTTAGTGGTAGTTACGGACACAGCCTCGTTTCACTGAAGGCCGCTCTGAGCAGCCTGGTCTGGGCCTGGTCTGGGCTGCTGTTCTCCTGTGTGGCCATCCTATGAAGGATGAGATGGAGGGGTGGGTGAGTGTTATAAGTGGAAGGTGACTATACCCCCACAAACCCAAATCTGGAGTCCTGGGAAGCAGCTCCAAGTGCATCAGTGTGGAACTCAGGACAGACACACCTGACTCCCAGGCCTTGTCAGTTTCCTTTACGAAAAGTCACCACATATGTCTCAAATTTGATTTGATTCCTTTGTACTGAAAAAAAGACCCGGGATTTGATGTGCAACAAAGAAACTTGTTTTCTCAATCAGCACTTTGAAGCCTGAATCAATCAAAGTACAGACATTTCATTTTCTTTCTTAGCATATTAGAAAAGAAAAGAAAAAAATAAGTAAATAAGAAAAGGGAAAAAATCCAATTTGTGCCCTCCCCTATTTAAATCTGTCATATTCTTTTCTTCCCTAGAAGGTCAAAAATATAATTCCAGGTTCATCAGATTTGTCAGTTCATACCCACCTTTGACATGGATGCAAAATGTATAGGGCTGGTGAGATGGCTCAGTGGATAAAGGGATTTGCCATTAGGCCGCAGGGCCTGAATCCAATCCCAGGATCCACCTGGTAGAAGGCTATCCTCTCATCCCTCACACATATATCATCCATCACACACACACACACACACACACACACACACACACACACACACACACACACACAGAGAGAGAGAGAGAGAGAGAGAGAGAGAGAGAGAGAGAGAGAGAGAGATAAAAAATGAGAATAAAAGCTGCTTAAAAATCTGATAAAACAAAAACCCAGGAAACTACACACAGCCCATTTAATGTCACCGTACTCAGAGAGGTCATTCCCTAACAAAGGCTATGCCATCACCACCCGTATCCAGGGCCGCAGGCAGCCACAGCATCCTGAGGTTCCCTTAGGATGATGGACAAAGATGCTTCGGTAACATGGGGGACAAACACAGCTGCTTTTCTGAGAGGACCGGTGATTATCACTACCTTTGCCTCAGGGAGAGCCATGAGGATAGTCTCTCTCTCTCTCTCTCTCTCTCTCTCTCTCTCTCTCTCTCTCTCTCTCTCTCTCTCTCTCCTCTCCTCTCCTCCTTGCCTTCTTTCTCTCTTGCAGAGAATTCAGCAAGTTATTATTTCTCAGCTTACCCAAAGGGCATGGAGTGCTCCCAAAGTCCTTGCAAGACACAATAAACAAGCAAGCAAACAAACAAAACAAACAAACAATCACTCTAGCATATCTGCTGGTCATTAGCTTAAGAAGCCATTGACTGGTGAATGGCATTGTTTCTCCCATGGTCCCTTCCGTAGACATCATAGACTCCTGTGTGGGTCATTTCTTCTAATCATAGACGAAGGAAATGACAGGGTATTTGTGTTTTATTTCTTAACATTTTCAACATGTATATGTGCATCATCTCATGATTTAAATGAGTTTACCCCACATTAAGCTTTCCCCCCCCTTGTACCTCAGTTTCTTTTATTTATTTTTTTTTTTTCAGTTTCTTTTAAAGATGGATATTGATCAACGCAGAGTGGTTAGAACAGTGTCGCCATTGTGTTGAGAAAGGGAAGGAGAAGGGTGGGATGAAAAAGGAGACTCTACTGATTTTTATTCTATTAAAAAATTTTTCATTATATATTTGTATGTGTGTGCATGTGTATGTGTGTTCACAAGCATAAAGGTGTGTGTGTGTATGTGTATGTGTGTGCATGCATGTGTTCACAAGCATAATGGTATGTGTGTGTGTGTGGGTGTGGGTGTGGGTGTGTGTGCATGCAACACATCCTAAGGAAAGCCTTGAGGTGTCTGTTCTCTCCTCCCAGCATGGTTTCCCGGGGTTCTAGCTCAGCTCACCAGGCTTGTGGTAAGCACTTTACACACTAAGCCATCTCAATGGCCCTTTGCTGATTTTTAAAAAAATATTTAGGTTGTTTACACTTTAAAGGCCCGTTATTTAAGGTTTGTAAATCAGTTTGGAATGTATTTATCGGGGACCTCTTCTTAAACATAGTAATGTGATGTTCTCTTGGTTTATCCAGCATCTGGAATTCTCGCCGTGACTGCCTGTGTAGGAATCAGGTCTGGCTGAATGCTGAACACTTCCCCTGTGTTGTCCATCAGACGAGTGAAAGCTGGAACTGGTTCTGGATCTGTCCTGACGTTGTCCAGGAGGGTCTGGAGATAGCCAGAGATCTTTTATCAAAACAGAGCCACAAATAACATGATTGATCACTGTCTGAATTCCTTCTCTTCCAAAGAGAGAAAAGGGTGGAAGGAGAAGGGCAGAAGGGGAAGGGCGTGTAAAGACAGTGACTCTTTCTTATCCTAACGATATCCTCTGTAGCAAGGATAATGCTCGGCATACTAGAGGACATCTCTGATATGTGTTAAATACAGTAAATAAAGCTGGGGATACGGCTCTGTTGATAGAGTGCTTGTTCCAAACGTGTGAGGATCCGAGTCTGATCCACAGCACCCACATGACATGCTGGGTGTGTCGGTGTATGCATGTCATCATGGGAGTCGGAGACACAAGGGTCCCTGGCCTTGCTGGCTAGTTAGGCTTGCTGAACTGTGTGAATGAGAAAGAGACCTGGCCGCCACACACATGTGCACATACATGGACCTACACACACCTGCCCATACACACATGTACACACACGTGCATACATTCAGAGGCATAAGTAAACAAAGTCTTCACAGCAATACTGGGAGGAATGAACTGACCTTTTGAAATTATTGGAAGCGCAGAAAGGTTAATGGAAGAATCAGAACTTGAACCTAAGTCTCCGTTTTCACTATGGTGAATGATGCAGTAGAAACTTCTCTCTGACAAAGATCCAAGGTATTCCAAGAGACCTCTCAAACAGTCTCTCCTTCTCTCTTCTTCCTTCCCCTCCCTCCCTCCCTTCCTCTCTCCTTCCCTCCCTCCCTTCCTCCCTCCTTCTCTCCCTCCCTCCTTCCTTCCCTCCCTCCTTCTTTCCTCCTTTCTTCCTTCCTTCTCTCTCTTTCTCTCTGTCTTTCTCATCTTTCTCCCTCCCTACCCCCTCTTTTTTCCTTTCTCTTTTGGTATAGCTTGAGTGATATCTAGGAAGAAATTTAAAGACAACCTATCATTCTATCAGTATCCAACTGAATACCAGTTTAAGCTCTCATAGACAATGTAGAATGCAGTCAACTCCACTTCCTACCCAGCGAGGAGGCAAAGGTATTTTCACAATGTCTGGCTCATAGCAAGTGTTTAGTAAACATTAGTTTCCTTCAGCATAAGAAGTTTATGGCAAAATGTGGTCACAACCTTGGCCAGAGTTCCTTCACTAACTACATTATAATTTTATGAGATATTCTATTCTAATGATAATCAATACACAAACACTACGAAATAATGGACTTCAAGGATTTTGTTGTGTTCAGTGCTATGTTCCTTAAGACCTTGAACGTAGCATGTATTTTAAAACATGTACTATTTTTAATGAATGGATAAAGACATGAATAATTATGAGAAAGGTATTGGTTCTTGATTGGTTTCTGTTGCTGTAAGAAACATTGTGACCAAAAGCAACTTGAGAGGAAAGGGTTTGTTTAATTCTACATTTCATCATTGAGGGAAGTCAAGGCAGGAACCTGGAGGTAGGAACTGGAACAGAGACCACAGAACAACGCTGCTCGCCAGCTCACTTTTCCTGGCCTACTTGTCCACCTTTCTTCAACAGCTCATCCCCACCTGCCCAGAGATAGTGCTACCCACAGAGGGCTGGGCCCTGACATACCAATCAGGAATCAAGAAAGTACCCCACAGACACCTCCACGGGGCCGTTGAGGGAAGTCTGTTTTAGTTACTTTTCTGTTTGCTGTGATAACAAAATGCCACGGCCAGGGGAACTTAAGGAAGAACGAGTTTATTTTGGCCTATTGTTCTGGAGGATTGAGAGTCCATCATGGCCAGGAAGCGTGGCAGCAAGAAGCAAGCGTGGTGCTAAGAGCAGAAAACTTGGACCTCACACCAGGAAGGAGAGATTATTGCTGCAGGTAGTGCCAGGCTGTAAGCCCCCAGAGCCTATCCCCAGGGATGTATTTCCTCCAGCAAGGCTGCACCTCCTAAACCTCCCCAAACAGGACCACTAACTAGGGACCAAGCATTCAAACATCCGAGCCCATGGGGATGCTTCTCACTAAACCGCCACAAGGCCGGCCATTCAGTTGAGATTCCCTCTTCCTAGTGTGCCCACGTGACAACTGATGCTAACTAGGACAGTAGTATCAGAAGCAGTAGTTGCTCTAGAGATGGATTGGAATTTGGAGGAAAAGCTGATGTCCTAGTCCAGCAGGTGACCCCTAGAGGAGTCATTTGAAGTCATGTGATGCTATTGTAGGTGAATAGCCGATCAATACGATCCCCGAATTATGAAATGATATGAAATCAAGTCATCAAAGGATCCAGAAGATGAAAATTGAGATTGAAAAAAAAATCTCTTTCAGTAGGTCTTCTGCCCACCTGGGACTAAATGTTTTGGTCAACTGCTTCTTAAATAAGAAGACGAAATGAGGAAACAAAAAATCAATAACTTTGATCTTTCTTTAAAAGTGCTCAAGCACCCTAATGTCTGCTACAACCTTTATAAATACTTCACTGGGGGTGAGATTTCTACAGATGCCTCAGGGAACCCTGTATCACATAACCAAGGAAGGAAAGTGTGCTTCCTTACTCCCAGCCCACACTTACCTGAACACCACGTGTTAGCCAAGCCTTTATTTTTTTTCTCAGTGTTTGCTGATCATGTTGCAGTCACGCTGACTGGCAGGGTGCTCTGTCCTGTTTCCAAAGTGACTTTTAAGCCACGTTGAAAACCCTTTAACTCGTGGGCTTGCCTCACTCTGTTTGAGTCCAAATTTCACAATAACATAATGAAGCCAACCCTGGGGACTCTCTGTGTCATCTTAAATTTCAGGAAACCACAACCTTGCACATCATTTCCAATCGCCCCCCCCCCTCACCCCACCATTGCCCTGTCCTGTGTTGTCTGGCCTCTTTCTGGCTTGGTATTTGACGGGGTTCTGGGGTTGAAAATGCACCAAGTTCTGCCTAGTTCAGAGTCTCCTCTGACACTTTGGAACTATCCTCCTTCTCGTTCCTGCTATTGAGCTTCAAGCACTCCCGTCCTTTCTGAGCAATCAAAGCTTTATTGTAAAAACCTATTTAAATCCCCAAAGAGCTCTGGAACATTCATTTCACTTTTCTGTCTGCTTCAATGGGTATTTTATGTGAATTGTGAACTTGGGAAACATAAAAGGGAAAAATTAAAAAGAAATATGTACATTCTGTAAGAATCAGTAAGAAAACCGTGAGCAACATTTTAGTGAGTAAACCACAGTGTGGAATGCATTCAGCCAGTTTGATATAGTCTTTCCATTTTCTTTATGATCTGCTCATGTAAGGATGACTGAACATTTATTTAAACTTTAGAAAGATCTTCGTATTGTTTAAACACTTCACTATTTTACTCTAGAATTGACTAACTTAGAAAGCTACTTAGTTATATTAAAAATGTATTTTAAAAGATACCACCAGTTATTTTTTTTTGAGAAGCATCAATTTCTAAACATTTTCTCAATATTTAATGTTTGGAGTATTATTTATCCATGATATTAGGTGAATTAAAAATGTATAGAGTATTTTCATTTAACTTCTGTTACGATAAAAAAAAGTAGACCAAATTCTGACAGCTGAGAACAGAAATAATACATATACTATATAATCTGATTTTTGAGACAGAGTTGCCATGTAGCTAAGGCTAGCCTTGAACTTCTGATTCTCCTGCCTCAGCCTCCTGAGTGCTTGGATTACAGGGGTGTAAATGTAATTGTCTTAAAGAACACTGGATGAGAACATAGGCCTTGAAAGGAGAACTAGACTGAGTTGTTGGAGACAGACGTTTCTGTGTGATCCTGGAAGAGTCACGTGATGGGTTTTGAAAAGATCGGAGAGCCAGACTAAAACATCGTTTAGATTGTGTGGAGTGAGGTGGTGCACACCTGTCAGACCAGCACTCAGGAAGTCGCTGAAGGGAGATCACAGACACAATGACAGACTGCTATATAGAAAGCTTTAGGCCAGCCTGGGTTACATGAGACCCTGTCTCAAAAAAACAAAAAAGCATTTATATAATCTACTTTTTGAGATATCTGCATAAAAGACTTAATTTTAAAATACACTAACCAGATGAGTGAACTTAATTTTATTATTAACTTCCTGTTTTTTAATTAAAGAGCAGTTATGAACATTTAAGATATACAACTATACAACACACACACACAAACACACACACACACACACATACAAAATGCACTGATAAAATATAGTTAACTTATTCATCACTCAAGTACTATTTTTTTCTCTTTCTGTAGTGAAATCATTTGAAACCTACTTTCTTGGCAATTTTTATCTTTTTTGTTTCCTGGCAACTTTGAAGTCTACAATACAGTATTATTGATAACAGGAAATCTAGATGTTACCAAAGAAAAATTATGAGAATGCTGAAAAGCCAGAGAGAGAGCCTCCAGAAAGGCAAAATATCATGAGGGGAGCATAGAAAACCTCAGACATTCCAGAAGTTTCGCATGACACCCACGAGTTATGTATTATTATTATTTAGGCTAACCCATCTGTTATTTTGATTCACTAAGTTTTTCTTGGCAATGCAGTTGACATGCTGTCTTTCACATAAACGTCTAGTTCCTATCCTTCCTCTTTCAAAAAGAGACTCTTGTGATTCCACGTAGACCTTGAGTCACTGGATGGAAGTAGAGCCAGCTCAGGAGAGGAGAGAGGGCCCTGACCACAGCCATCCGATGGAGACACACGGACAGCAAAGGATCCACGGTAGCACAACAGCGGGGACCTTCTGAAGCATCAGGGTGCCTTTCCGCTGCCCCCTGACCTCTTCTCAAGCAGACTCCACGGCTTGCAGCTTTTGGATGTTAATAAGTGAAGCTGTAGACTTTTTCTGAGTCACATGGTCTCTTGTTTGGATCCTGTTGGGAGGAGAAAAGGGTACAAGATAAGCAGGCCTCTTGGTCAATTATTAGTAATATAATCCTTTTACAATTGAGTCAACTTAAGCAGGTTTAGGATAAAGAAAGAAGTGGTACTACCAAGACAGAGGTTATGAGAGAGGAAGGGAAGGAGGGAGGGAGAGAGAGAATGGAAGAAAGAGTAACAAAGACTTAGAGAATAGACCCCACTTAGAACTAACTATCTTGGGCTGGAATCGAACACTGGCATAGACATCTTTATAAAATTTCCAGGGGGCGTGTAATATAACACAGGTGGTATGAAGAGGAAAAGGGGAATACAACGTGGGCCACTGTCATTGTTCTTGCTTGCCCACCAGAACTCCATGGTAAGATGCTTTTGTTGAAGACACTACACAGATTGATCACTGTGGGGGCCTGTTTTTTTTTTTTTTCTTTAGTCCCTGTTCATGGCGCCATTCTGCGGGGCATTTACTCACCAACCCCACAGCTCCCCAGAGTTTTCTTGAGTGCGAACAGCAGGAAATATTAGATAGAAGGAATTAGATTGTGGAGATGAACAGATAGAAAATAAAGGATAGCTTCGAGAGGGCCTGGAACCCATTCCAACGGACCCCGACTGTCTCTGCCCCAGGGTTTTTATAGAGACACCAAGGGGTGGAGCAAAAAGACCCCCCCCCCCCCCAGCACAGCCAAGTGCAGACCATCTCAGACACCTGCACTCAGGTCCGTGGTCCTAATCATCCTCTCTATGCGAACCTGCTGGGTAAAGCCACGAGGAACCTAAAAACAGGCCCCCACAGATCACAGCACATGGGGAAATCAAGTTGATATTACTAATGAAGCACCCTCCCTACTGACTGGCTCTCATAGTACTAGAAGGCTGCTTGGGGGAAAAAGTCATCAACAGGATTATTCAGCTGTGAACCTGTGAACTATAATAATGACTGGGGTGGCAAGACCCTGGGTATAATACTGGTGCAGCTTTTGGATTGAATTTAAGATTCATGATGTAGAAGAAAGCATATGCTGATACTGAAAATCTTGCCAGGAACCCGTAGTTGGGGAGTTCACAGGTTCTAGGGGGTGAACCTACTACGATTATTTTATTAAATGGATGTAGTATCAGACTGCCCTCTAAATTTTTATCTCCTTAACTCATGAGAGAAATGTCTTCCTACTATGGATGGTGATTCATGTAGAGATTCACAACTGGTCAAAGCACGGCGAATAAGTGCCATGGTATACACACAGTCACAAGTGGAAAATCTCTATCACTGCCCCTTCTATAGGCTTAGGGACCAGCAAGGAAGAGGTGGAGGAAAGATTCTAAGAGTCAGTCTTGGGGGAGGACTGGAGTGTAAGACTGTCTTTGGACACCACGGGACTTCTGCATGTATTCATGCACAGCAGCTGTGGTTGCCTCCACAAGACCTGTGCAAGATCAAGCCAGCAAACATTCTCTCATGCAGTGTAAGGGAGTTCATGAGTCCCTAGCCTGAGTTCAGGAGCTATGGACAGTTAGCTAATGGCCTTTGGGGAAGGAAGAGTCAGTTTTCTTTAAGGCTGTGGCTCCTGGTAGGTCAACCACTCTTTCGTGAGTGGCCCTACACCCAAAACTATGTGGAAAACACAAATCGGAGTCAATGGTTATTAATTAAAAAAAAAAAAGAGTACATGAAGTTTGTGGTGATATGGGGTGAGATGATCTGGGAGGAGGTTAGGGGAGGAAGGGGGGTGAATATCGTAAAAATCGTTGTATAAAATTCTCAAAAGAAGCTGAGTAGAGGTGGCGCACATTTTTAATCCCAGTAATCGAGAGGCAGAGGATCTCAGAGTTCAAGGCCAGCCTGGTCTACAGAGCAAGTTCCAGGACACCAGGGCTACACAGAGTCTTGAAAAACCAAGAAAAAAAAATTTTTTTTTAAATCTCAAAAGGATTAACACAGATATTTATTTTAAAAGATCAAGTCCAAGCAACAGTCCAACGAAAATATTTCCAAGATGACTTAAAACGTAACTGGGTTTGGAAACTATAGACTCAGAATTAAGACGGGCTCTTTGCTTTGTGTGAACATGTGTGTGATATTATGTGTGTACATGGGTGCACATCCTTATGTGTGCATGTTTTGAGGCCAGAAATCAACTTTGGGCATTTCCTCTACCCCTGTCCTTGCTTTCTGGGACAGGGCTTTTCACTGAACTTGGAGTTGGCTGTTTGGGCTAGACTGGTCGGCCAGTGAGCTCCAGGATGCTCGTCTCTGCTGGTTACAGGCAGGCGCCACTCACCCGGTTTTGACATAGGTGTTATAGATCTGAATTCAGATCCTCATGCTTTTGCAGTTGGCGTTATGACCAGGGAGTCATCCCTCCAGCCCTTGTTAGTTTTTTTTTAATCTTTATTTTATGATAATCATTAAAGGATAAGATTTTGCACAAGTTGACTGCTATGCCGATATTCCTTTCGTTATTTTTTAACCTATTTCACAAACAACAGGCCATAATAGCTTTGTCAATTTAGATCATTACTTTTTAAAAGGAGATGTCAAGAAATAACCCTGAGCTTTACCATTGTCTAATTCTATCAAAAAAAAAAATGCAGGTTTTCAACCTTGCCCTCCTCTCCTGGCAAATGAATTTAGCATTCTGGGCTAGTAACAACGAAAACCCCTCTCTGTGAACAGACAAGAGTCACAAAGAAAATAAAAATTCCACTTAAGCCCTTGGGCAAAGGAACTAACTAACTTGAAATATGGCTCCATTCCTTCCTCCACGAAACGTATTTCTCGGTGCTAATGCAGTTGTAACATTTGAAATGAGAAGATCAGAAATGCTTTCTTTAAAATTTACAAACGAGACAAGATGCCGGCCATGGAGGCTTCCTAGTCAACGTTGTTTAGACGTCATAAGTCATCACAGTGAGGCACAAAAGTCAGTTACAAACGGAAAGAAATACAACTGCCAATGTTCATAAATTCATACATGATAAACATGACAAGCTGTGAGGACTGGCTTACAGCCCCGCCCACCCCCACACTTTTCTCCTTCACCACAACAGTACAGAGGATAACAAAACACAGAACACACTGCCTTCCAGAGCATTGACGAATACCGAAAAAGCTCTGATTTTTAAAGATTTGCATGTGTAACAGCTACAAAAGCCCAGAGGTGTAGCTCAGTGGCAGAGTATCTACCCACATGCTTGGGTTCAATCCTCAGACTAGCAAAAAATAAATAAACAGGAACCAACTTAGGAAAAGTTTACCTAAAGCTTGGCTAGAAGTTCTGTTCAAAGGCAGGTCGTGGGGGCTGGGTATGATCTCAGTGGTAGAAACACCTATCACAATACAATGGGCTCAGTCTCCAGCACCGAATACCAGCTGAGAAACTGCAAAGACATCAGGGCAGGAAAACAAAAAAAAAAAAATTGCAGGAATCATGATATTATAAAAATGCTATTTACAAAATTGATAAAAGTTCAATTAAAATTCTAATTAAAAAGCCCATAAAGACTATGTGATAACTCAACTTTAAAATACACACAAAAGGTCGGGCAGTGATGGTGCACGCCTTTACTCCCAGGCAGAGCCAGGCGGATCTCTGTGAGTTCGAGGCTAGCCTGATCTACAGATCAAGATCCAGGACAGCCAGGGCTATACAGAGAAACCTTATCTCAAAAAAAAAAACCAACAACAAAAACAAACAAACAAACAAACAATACACACAAACAGAAGTGTAAGGCAACTCGGGCCAGTTTTGAGGAAGAATATGCTAGAAAGACTTCTCACATAAAAAGCTGACTGTAAAGTGTTAGTAATTGAAATTGTGCGGTCATGTCAAAGTGGGCATGGGGGACGCTTGTCAGTAGAACAGGAAAGAAATGATGACAGAAGTAGCATTGCTAATTGACGGTAAAGCACATCCGTTCAATGCAGGTTGCCAGGGTAACTGACTGTTTTTAAGTAGCAAAACAGCATCAAACCCTTAGTGTTCATAGAAGTCAATTATAAGTAGATTAAATGTTAATACGACTTCAAAGAAGGGAAGTTTGATGGATGGTTACTGAATTAGGCAAGGGTATGCTGGTATATGCCGCTGTTATTTAGGGGGACCATAAACAAGTATATAATGTTTATTCCAGAAAGCTCAAAGAGCCAGGCCTGGTGCCAAAGCAGCCTTGGAGTCAGAGGCAGGACGGTCACAAGTTCAAGGTCTGCTTACAGGCAGGCCTGTGAGTGCAAGGGGATTGGTTGGGAAGAATGGTTTTAGTGGGAAGGTGGGGTAGGTGTAAATGACTAAAATTTATCACATACATGAATGACACTGTCAAACAATTTTAAAAAACTAAGGAAAAATGAAACAAAATAAGCCAACCAACTGGAGTCGCCAGAAACCAGAGAAATATAAGAGGATACTTTGTATTTATTAGATCAGTAGAAATTCTATGTGTCAACACAAGATATCTTACAAGTGAAGTGACATTACCCCTTGTCCACTGGGAAAGAGCATGGTTGGGTTATCTTTGGAGTGAAATCTGGCTTCTCCAGCCCAGGGATGATGATACCCATTCCGTAAGGTACAGCAACTTCATTCTGTAGCACACACTCTACAGTACCATGTCTCCTGTGTTCATAATACTATCTCTTTATATATATGAAGACCTGTAACAGGATGGCCTATGACAGGAAAAAAAGTTTTAATAATTAAAATGCTGTTAACAAGAGTTATGTAGCAGTTAAAATTAATAAATTACAGCAGTGGTTTTCAGTCCATGAGGTAGGGGATGATTTTTGTCTCCTTCAAAAGGCTAAATGAGCCATGTCTAGACTTGGATATTTTCGGTTGTCAAATTGCGGGGTTGTGAGTATTACTGGAAGGTGGTGGATGGAAGCCAAGGCTATATTAAATATTAGGACACACAAGACAGACTCACAGCAGCTATCTGTCCCCAAATGACAATACTGATGGGGCTGATGGCTACAGTCACAGCCTCGATCCACTTGGATCAGTGTGGTGAAAGGAAGGATAGCCCATCTGTCGTCCTGGGATTAATTGTGCTTTTGAGAGTAGATTTTAGACCTTTTGATTTATCCATATTGATTTATTTTAAGAATTGCATTCATTTGCTTCTTTGTTGGGGAGGAGGGTGGATATGCTCGTGCCCTGGTCTACTAGTGGAGGTCAAAGGACCACTTGCTGGAGTTGGCTCTCTCCTTCCGCCATGGGATTGAACTTGGACTGTTTGGAGGCAGGTCGTTTGATCCACTCCGTCATCTTGCCAGCCCCAACACATTTTCTTTTAAACATTATAGTTTTTATGTCTTTCCACTTTGTTCAGATCGTAATACTGGTTCCCGCTGAGACTTCCATTTTGACTTGTGGGTTTAACTTCCAAATGTTCAAAATTTTTCTATGTTTCTTTCTGTTTTATTTCTTAAAATTTTGTGGTTAGAGAATATACTTTAAATGATTTAAAATATTTTAAATGTTTTCAAGGTTGAGGTTGTGGTTTGTCTTAATGAATAGTCTATGTATAAAAATATGTGTATCTTGCTGTGGGCGAGAGGACTTGGTAAATGTGATGTAGGTCAATTTGGTAGCTCATGATGGGTCTTCTTATTGCTAATTTTATGTACATTTATCCTACTGATTTCTGGGAGGCATATACTTCAGTCTTCACGTATACCTCAAGTATGTCTATTTGTCCTTGTAGTTCTAGATTTTTGTTGTTATTTTATGTACTTTGAAGATGTATGGGCGAGTATATTAATTATATTGTTACACCTTCTGGTGAATTGACTATTTGTCATTAAATGTTTCCGATTACTCTTATTCTTGGAAGTGTGTGTGTTTGTGTGTGTGTGTGTGTGTGTGTGTGTGATGTGTATGTGTGTTGGTCCTCTTTGAGGTTTGTTGGGGTTCTTGTATCTATGAATGTAGATATTTTACTGTATTGGGAAAGGTTTTGTGTTTGTTTCCTGGCCCTTTTGAGACAGTGTCTCATAACATGGCTTAAGCTGGCCTTGAACTCACAAGCCTCTTACCTCTCTCCTCTTTCTTCCAAGAGCCAGGACTGTACGTGTGCACCATCATGCCCAGCTATATAAGGGAAATTTTTCCTTATTATTTTCAATTATTTTTCTGTATTAATCTCTTTCTCTGTTATAAGTAAGCCTCTGATGACCTAAATGCTAGCTATATTTTCCAGTTGTTCCTGGGGCTGTATTTACTTTTAAAGTCTTTCCCTTCCATTCTCAGATAATTGGTAAAAATTTGGTAATTCGTGTGGGTCTACACACCAGCACGTGCTCCACTCCCGTAACCTCATTATGCTACTCAGCCTGTACAGTGAGGTGTCTCAGTGCTGTGACTTTTCAGCTCTAACTTTTTCACCTGCTTCTTTGTTAGTTTCTGTTTTTCTGCTGCAAACTGGATTTGTCCATGCGTTTCCTCAATGTTCATATTTGCCATATGAGGAATAGTGAGGACCGATGTTTGAAGCCTTCATTTAAAGCTTCTAATTCTGAACCGTGGGTTTAATGATAATTTAAAAGAAATACAGTCATCCTCCCTCCCTCCCTTTCTCCCTCTCTCCCTTCCTGTCTCATGCTCAAATCCAGAGCTCTGAGCGGTCAGAGCAAACCCTCCACCCCTGGAGCCACACCCTCAACCTAGGCAGTAGAGTTGTTGCTAATTCTCCTTTTGGTTACTTCTCTGGTCTACTCTTTTTCAGGCAGTTAGTTTCTGGAAAACATTTAATTGTGAGGCTCTTGGACATTCAAGAGTTAGCCATGGCTAGTAAAAGGAGTACATAATGGTTGGGACTGCCGTGTGTGTCCCCCACTGACGACTCCGTTGTGTCTGCTCATCTGTGTTCTCATCCTGGGAAAGCCACCATGATAAGTCAGCTGTTGAGTCCACTGCCACCACAAGAGAGCTATTTCCTCTTTCTTCTTACTCTCCAGTTCTTGGCTCCTAATGTTTGCTACTCACTTGTAATCGTCTTCCCTTTCTGAAACCTCTCAACTTTCTGCTCTGCTCCAGTTTCCCATTCCTGGGAGTTTCATGGATAGTTAAGGATGGGTTCCTGGTTCAGGTCAGTGCTGCTCAAAGTGGCCAGGGATCAGTACCACCTGGAGCTGGTTAGAAGTGCAAATTCTCAGCCCTCCTTCCTAGACCTACTCAATGAGAAACTCTTGGGCAATGGTTCTCAATCCGTGGGTCTCAACCCTTTGGTGGAGATTAGATATCCTGTATATCAGATATTTACGTTACAATTCATACCAATAGCAAATGTACAGCTATGAAGTAGCAATGAAACAATTTTTATGTTGGGGGGTCATGGCAACATGAGGAATTAATTGTATTAAAGGGTCTCAGCATTAGGAAGGTTGAGAGCCACTGGCCTAGGGAGTAGGGTGCAGGAATCACCTTGAACATTTTTACAATGTTCATTTGTGCACTGGGTTTGAAAAACACTAGCTTAGGTGAGTAAGTTGTGAAACTCTTTGAATAAGATGTCAGGAAGCACTTTGTTCTGACGACAGCCAACAGCACTGCTCTCTGCTTTCAAAAGTTTGAATCTTGGCGTGCGTCTATGAATCTTTCCTATCCGGGAGATTCTTGAAGAAGAGACAGAATTTGACAAGTGGAAGAGGAAAGCCATGGCAACCAGCAAACAGAGAAGGTGGAAAGACAGTCCGTGCTTAAACAGCAAGGAGTAGGCGTGGCAGGCACTGCCCAGTCATTGAGGGAGATGCCCTCACTGGGGCCGTCAGACCCTTGACAGTATCGGATGGTGTGGACCTAGGAGCCAAAGAGCGCGTTTATGCAGGACTTATTTCAGGCCGTTGTGTGAATACGTGCAGGATGAGGTTTGGAAGACTGAGAAATCAGGCCACTCTCCGTCTCAGCATCTTATCGATAAATAGTCACCTCACTAGGGTGTCACATGACTAGCTGATGTTGCGCCTCTATCAGCCTCAGGGCCCGTCCTCTCAGACTTCCGTGATTGACAGGTGACCTAGCCAACCCCTAACTGGGAACATTTCACGGTTAATACTCATAACTCAAAAGGCAGGTCATGGATTTTGCTATGTGCATCTGGTGAGACCTCCTTGGTCACTCAACTCTCAGAATAAACGTCTGAGCAAAAGGTGGCTGCAGAGGCGGGTGACTTGTTCAGATACAGTGAGTCCTGCGGGAGGAGAGTCTTCAAAAACTGCCCCCATTTGCTCAGCACTTTAAAATGCATCTGTTTTTTAGAAGCACGAATCGCAGGGTTTTCAGAAACTGGCCTGCAGTGAAATTGAAAATGCAGCTGTTAATCAATCCCAAGTTCCTGTAGGAACCTTAGAACAAATTCAAAATCATTTGTCATCAATTTCACATTGCCCGGGCAGACTAGACTTTGACCCAAGGAACGTGCGTGTAGCCATATTTGTACAACAAGTAAGGTTGGGATTCAAAATTCAGTGTTGATAGGTGATGCTAAGGCAGAGATAGCGGAGCCCCTAAAGCCAGATTTTGCAGCTGAATGCAGCTTCATTCATCTTATTTTAATGGCCCCATTCATTTTGCACAGGAAAGCATTTCTATTTGGTTTTCTCATCATGGCTGGGTGTGATATGCAAGCGTAGAAGATTCCAAAGCGAAAAAGACTGAAAGAGAGTCCTTGTGGATAGCTGGAGAAGAAACTCCCTAAAATGCTTCACAGTCCCTCTTCTGGATGTTTCCTAAGAAAGCCCTTCTTGCAGCCCGAGAACGACCAGTTCCCTTGACAGGTCTGTCTGATGCCTCAAGTGCAGGGAGTCAGAGATTCCTTTTTTTTCTGAGTCCAGAATAGGAAGGTTGTAGTGTATCACACCATCTCCACGCAGCATAGTTAAGAAGCCAGCCTCACGAGCCAGTTGTTCTGAGAGCGTAGAATGCAGCCAATGCATTGACTAGTAAAGGCCAACAATGACCTGAGCCGGCCTTGCCAAGGAGCAGGGTCTCTTATTTCCAAAATTCCTAGGATTGGGTGAGTGACCAGGATCGAGGCGGGAGACTTGAGCAGGACCCCCGGGCCTGATGGCAGAACAGTGACAGGGTTCTGCTGTAGCAACAATGACCAGGGAAGCGAGGGACCACTACGTGCTGACCGTATTCAACCTCCCTTTTGAACCAAACAGCCCATTTTTTCGTTCCGGGTTTGCCTTCCTTCCCTTAATTTTCTACTTCACTGGCTGAGTGAGTAGAACCAGACTGTGGCTCATTCTTTCAGTGTAGTGGTTTGTAAGGCCTCAGCGTGTCTGCCCTCTCCCTGCCTACTCAGGCTCTCTTCAGGCATGGCTGCTTGCCAAGTACCTTAGCATCCACACGTAGCATGGAGCGGAGCGCCATCCCATTTTTCCCAGTCTTGACCACACTTGGCCCTGCCGCTCCCTTCCAGTCCCCCAAGGAAGAGCCGGCAGGTAGACTGGGAAGCCCAGAAGAAAGAGGAAGCCAAAGCTAAGAAGCCTAATGCTGTGTCAATTGATAATTCCGGCGGGCAGCATGCTTTCTGTTAACCGGCTAATAGAAAATTGCAGAGAAGCAAACAAACCTCTTCCTAACTTTCCCTCCTGCTCTCTTTATGGTCAAACCGTATTACCCTGTTGTGGCTGACTCCTACAGGGTTCCCGAGGAAAAAATAATTTATTTCAGACCCTCTTATACCTGCTGACAAAAAAGTCAGATTTTGCTACCCCCACCTCCCCTTAAGGCATTAATCTGAAGTGTCACCTGCTTATGTTAGCAACTGTTCGTGGAACCTTGTCACTGATTAGAGAAAAAGACACAGGAAAAGATACCGAGTTTGGTGGCTTTCACCCCCAACCTCTTCCCGTACAGCTAGTGCCAAGAGAGCTGGCAGCGTACGTTGGCTGTTAGGAGGAAATTGCACGGAGACCAGATTTCATTATCATTAAATAAAAATGCCATCGGGGAAATCATGGTGCCTTTAGCAGGGCATCATTGACTCCTCTCCTGTCTTCTCTTTCAAGGCCAAGCTCTCCCTCCCCCATCCATAGGGTGTGTGAAAGCAGCTGTTGTTCCTCTTGGGAGGACCACATTTGTGCTGAGCCTGGAAGGTTCCTGTATGGGACCACTGCGCTGAGTCCACCCTGGACATTTATCCTGGGATGGCGTGGATGAGGGTAGGTGTGGTGGGGTGTCTCCTCAAGTTTCCTCACAGCTCCTCATGCGCTATTAGAAGCATTTTTATCTACCAGGATGTGACGGTGCCCATGGCCTGTGGTGCTTATTTCTATGGGTTCTTCATCACGCTCAAAAGGTCTTCATTGGATTCCTTTATTGGTCTGGTTCTGCGGAGTAACCCTAAGGAGGGGAAAACACCGGAGGGAAAAACACCTTTTGGGTGTGAAAATCAGACAATTCTGTTGTTTTCCACGTCCTTTTATAGCTGCAACTCAGAAAGTCACTTAGCAGAGGAGGGTTTGCATAAGCCTGGAGATTAAGTTTCCAGATGTTGTTTAGAAGTCTAATACAGAAATGATCTGACATCGGCATTGCATCCCTGACAGGGAAGCTGTCGAGACAGAGAACACCCTGTTAGAAATGCTCTCCTTAAATGTGTTCCTCTGTAACCAGTCACTGGAATTGGCAGTGATTTCCCGTGCAATGCAATATTTTTCGTTTCACCTTTAATTTCTAAAAATTGTTTTCTAAAGTAATGTCACTTGTGGGGAAAGTAGGCTGCTGCTGGAGAACTAAATGCCCTCTGTTTCCTTTCAGGGGACTGGGAATGCAATCACCTAAGAAGGCTGGGCCAGGCCTCCCCAGACTGTTGAGAACCATTACAAAGATGACTCCCCACTGAGCCAGGCAATCTTGCATCTCTGGCAACTGGGCCATGCTCAAGCTGAGAGAAATCATCACGGGTTCACACCTCCACAGCAGCCTTTGTCTGATGACCATTTAAATCTCTGGGGACGAGAGTTTCTTCCCAGTGCCAGTGGGTCAGACTGCCCTCGTGAACAATGACAGTTAAGTCTTGAGACACTCTTTCCTCTCCTAACTCTCCCCGGTTTGACGTTTTGTCTCCCTCTGTCCGGTCGCTTAAGTCGGACCCCGGTCTTTTTGGTGGGACACCCTGGCTTCTAAAAATGAGTCACAGTCACTGGCTCTCCTGCCTCCCTCGCCGCTCGGATGGAAAAGCTTTTAAGCTTAGTTCCCGGTGTTTTCTTTTTTTCTCCTGGAAACTTTCATCATTGAATTAGGAAAAGATTCAGAAGCGAGAGGTGATGGAAAGCAACTTTATGTAAAGAGGAAAAAAAATCAAAGGCGACGGTAAGGAGGAGATCTCCCGAGAGTGAACATTGAGAGCTGCGTGCTGTTATCTCCTGTTGTGTCCCCTTCGTGGAGTGACCTTTGGCACTTTCATTAAGGGAAAGGAAAAAGGGCAGGCTCTGCGTTTTTGTCCGTCCTCTCAGGACTTTCCCCAACCTCGATGTATTTCCGTTATCAGCCTTCCAGGCTGTCAGAAAAATCCCTAGAATAGTTACACTTCAGGGGGCCGGCCTTTCCTTCTCTTTGAAATGTAACGTCCAAAATACTGGAGGCAGATGATGAGAATTTCTACTGGAATGCCAATGCATCACTCAGGAGGGAGAAGATACCAGGGCAGTGTCTTCCCAGAGAACTGCGGTGTATCAGATTGCATCAACCCGTTTACAGAGTTCCAAGAGGAAAGGATGAAGGAAAGGTCAACTCCGGGAGATGATTGAGGTTCATTTTATAACACAATCATTCGATGGCTTGCCACTTAAGAAAGATGGAAGAGAATAAGGGTCATATTTAGGAGAAGGAGAAAAAGAAAGAAAGAATACACTGGAGGAGATGATTTATACAAAATCTTGGCAAACTGGTGTTTTATTGGTGAGTAAAGATGTGAGTAGATAGATACCTTAAATAATTCAGCATTTTTTAACATGAAAATAGAGAATTAAAAATGCCAGTATCTTTTGCTAAATTGGTTGTACTTTGTTGTTGTTTTTCAAGACAGAGTTTCTCTGTATAACAGCCCTCGCTGTCCTACAGACCAGGCTGGCCTGGAACTCACAGAGATCCACCTGCCTCTGCCTCCCGAGTGCTGAGATTAAAGGCATGCACCCACACCTGGCAATTGGTTGTCCTTTGTTCTAAGTTACAGATAGACAGAAAGAGTCATCTTTGCCTTTTGGCCCAGGAAATTGCATATCAACTGACTTGCAGAGTCACAAAGGAGCTGCTCTGTGACATTGCCTTATAAATTGAAAGATCAAAATCTGCTTTTCCATCCACACTTGATTTTTTTTTTTTTTTTTTTTTTTGGTTTTTCAAGACAGGGTTTCTCTGTGTAGCTTTGCGCCTTTCCTGGAACTCACTTGGTAGCCCAGGCTGGCCTCGAACTCACAGAGATCCGCCTGGCTCTGCCTCCCGAGTGCTGGGATTAAAGGCGTGTGCCACCACTGTCCGGCTCCATCCACACTTGAAAACCCCGTCCGTGAGTACAGAGAGTTTTATGGTTAATAAATATTAAGTTCACCTGTATAAAGGAGTAATACACTTTAGCTATTATTTATAAACTGCTCGTGGGATAAGGCGGATCTGATACTGCCTGTGGGTATGTGCTGGTGTAACCCAAAGACCACATGGTTTTCGCCACTTTATTGTCTACGGTGAATCTGCAAAGAGAGAAGAGAGGTGGAATAAAAGATGCGTTTTTCACACATGGTTCTCTGGTTTGGTGGAAAAGAATGTTAAAAATCTCAGCTAAGGAACATTTTCGATTGAGGTTCAATGTGACAATGCCTTCTTCTTCCTTGAGAGCAGCAATGATGGTAGCTTAGCTGTTGGATATTGGTCTGTGGACAGAGTTATTGCTGTGCTGTCAAGTGTGTTGTAAGGAAACACTGAATAGGTAGAAAAGGAAAAAAGGGTCCTTTGACGAAAAGACTGACACCGTCTCCAAATAGCATTAGCCCGAAGGCCAAGAACAATTTTCCTACCCAAATCAATGAAAAATATAGTGTTGGGTTTTAGATTGTGTCTGTCAATGTGTGTAGAGGTCAGATGTCAGCCTCACGTGTTTGAAGACAGTGTCTCTCACTGGGACCTGGGATTTGACAATTGGCTAGGCTGGCTAGGCAGCTAGCTCCAGAGAGTCACCCATCTCTTCCTCCCTGGTGCTGGGATTCCAGACAAAGACCTCATTTTCTTCTCTGACTGAGTTATCTCTGTAGCCAAAGTCATTCATCATCACCATCATCATGTCATCATCATCATCATCATCGCCATCCTCATCCTCATCCTCACCATCCTCATCCTCAACATTGTCATCATCATCATCACCACCACCATCATCATCCTCATCCTCATCATCGTCATCATCATCCTCACCATCATCATCCTCATCCTCACCATCCTCATCCTCGTCATCCTCATCATCAAAGAATGATAGATCTACTGTGTTTGAAATCATGGTGAAATAGGAATGTTTCAGAAGACAATAAAGACTAGAACACTATTGATTGCAAGAAATATTTCCTTTGTTAAAAGCATGCCACTTTTCTTTACAAGAAAATTTTTAATGAAACTCATCCAAAAGATGTAAGATGTGTTGAACTGAGAAGTTTCATTGTTGGCTTGGCATTCGATAGGAACTCTTACTACCAGGTGGAAGATGTTGTTAATTGAATCTCATTTGATCAGATGCACAAAAGCCATGTATAAGTCAAAATCAATTTGAGGCCTTATATTTTTCTCCTAGTAACTTGTGACTTGCAATTTTTTAAAATGTCAAAATTCAAATATCTTTCACCATTTAATTTTGTGTTATTATCATCACACCACTCAAAACCCACTTAGAAAATGAAGTCACCTTTAACCTTAATAGCTAGAATTAAGCAAAGTAGGTAAGCAACATTTCTTGGGGCTCAAGTATTTTCAAGTGCTTATAACAGCTCCTTGGTGTCTGCTTCCAATAATAAACACGGAGCCAACTTCCTGCTCTCTCTACAGTGTGAACTCTTAGTCACTCACTTAGCCATTCCCATGGGGCTGCAGCACCCAGTCTCATTTGGATGAGTCACTTGGGAGGCTCTGAAGCAAAATGCTCATGAAAGAAGCTGTGCCAAGAGGGATTTTTGTCAGCATCCTTTGTCTGGCTGAGTGATGTGAGCAGATCCTAGCAACCGAAGGCAGTGGCCGAAGTTTGTGAGCAAGTGGAGATCTCAAAGTCACTGTCTTTTTCTACTATGTTTGCTGTAATAACTAATTTTTAAAAGTTCAGATTACATTTTATTCACTGATGCACAGATGTGCATGTGCCCTGGCATGCATATGTAGGTCAGAGAACAACTTGGAGGAGTCGGTTCTCTCCTTCTAACACCTGGTCCTGGGTATTGAACTCAGGTTGTCGATCTTGGCAGTGGGGACTTCTACCCACAGAGCTGATGTCTTCTAAAAGACATCATTGAGATTCTGTATTAATCAGAACTTTTTCTAACAGTGTAAGGACCAGTTGGCTCTCTGTTGTAATCAGCTCCCCCTGAAACATCTGGAATAAGCAAAGTTTAATTTTAAGTAGACTCGACTGGACCTATGGCCTACTAGGCAAACCAATCAGGCAGGGATATTTTTCTGGCAAAATTTATCATTGAAGCTAGATACTTAAAAGAAATCGAAGAGGGGCCAGAGCAATGGCTCCACAGTGAAGAGCACTTGTGGCTCTTCCAGAGGACCTGGGGTTCAATTCCCAGCCCCCACGTGGTTGATGACAGCCATCAGTAACTTCAGTTCCAGAGGCCGGAGGATCCAACTCCCTCTTCTGGCTTTCACTGGCACTGTGTGTGCATAGTGAGCAGACACGCAGGCAAGTAACACGCTCACACACATAAAAGTAAAAATAGAGAAACCTTCAAAACATAGTTGGAAAATGTAAAGATGTTGACGGAAGACCCTCCTAGCTCAGTGTGAAATGGTGACATCATAGAACACATGGGGAAAGGTAAGAGGGGCTGTGTGCAGGAATTGTCACATGGAAACGCTGCCACAGAGATCAAATAGGACCAGAGTGAGGGAATCTACTTCCTGTAAAGCAGTGGTTCTCAACCTGTAGGTCGCAATCCCTTTGGGGCTGAACAACCCTTTCACAGGGGTTGCCTAAGAGCATCAGAAAACACAGATATCTACATGAGGATTCATAACAGTAGCAAAACCACAGTTATGAAGTAGCAATGGAAATAATGTTATGGTTGGTGATCACCACACCATGAGGAACTGTACTGAAGTGTCGTGACGTTAGGAAGGCTGAGAACCACTCTGTAAAGGGTTAGAATGTCTTTCAAGCTTCCCAACCCCTCTGCCATCCTATGGCAATCTCTTAGTGGATGCTATCTGGTGATACAGCTAAACTGAGCAGTAAGACTTCTCTTTAGTGTCTCCATTGCTATTCCTTTTGTTATTATCTTCCTTTCCCAGTACACCCTGCTCTTTGATGCCCTTTCTTCAGCCTGACATCTTCATGTCACACAGCATTCTACTTTCCCAACTTCCACAATGGTCTGTTCTGTGCTGTCCCGAGGTCTCGATGGGTGGTGGAGTAATGGTACCCTTTGATGAGCAGTGGATGCTGAAATTTCAAATGAAAGCTGGGTCTCACTGTACTTCTGTGGCTGTAATTTAAAAGGCCAGTTTGGATCAACTCTCTTTTAACTTCAAGGATTGACTCCAATGGGGAAAGGTTGGATTGTTCAAGCTTATGGAGGAACAATCAGTCAGCAGAGGGATCTATGTTTTCTTAACAATGTACCTTCCAAGTGACTCCCCGTCCTGCGTTGTCTCAGACCACTGCTTACCCGCTAATGCTGGCACTCACACGGACCCTACTACAAGGTTTAGAGCAGGGCTTGGGCAGCCTACTGGTTCTCTGCGACAGGAGCTTCTCGAGAAGCGTGACTCTCGTAAAAGGTTATTGCCAACTCCATGAAACTTGCAGACACTTAGGGAGGGCATCTGCTACTCCCCGTCCCACTCCATATCGCCACATCTCAGCTGCTTTGCTCTTCCTTCCATGTTGTTTCACAGTCCAGGGCTCCCAGGAACAGCCAGAGCAGCACACACTGGGTAACCGACATTTTCCCATTAAGTCTCCACTTTCCTTGCTTTATAATAGACTCCTTTCAGACCACAGAGTTGCCATCCATAAGACAGACGAGCTTTAAAACTCATGGAGAGAAACGTCTTTCAACTGCTTTTGAAGGGACCGAACGTTACACAGGAAGAGAATCTGAGAAAGTCTTTCTCCTCATGCATTTGGCTACCCATCTGGCTGGCTGACTTCTGAAACAGCTGGAGTTCCAAATGTAAAGTCGGGCTTAAAGATGTCCTGGGTGAGAAATACTGCCTCAAGTTTAAAAGGGAAAAAAAAAAAGTTAAACACATTTAGTAAAGTTAATAGTGGCTAAATTTCTAAGTCTGCGCTTGTGAAATTCAATGCTTCAATCTGCTCATTTGCCAAGGCATGATTTACTCACAGTTCATAAACACATTTAAGTGCTCAGTAAGGAACACACAATCTTCTCAAAATTTATGGGAGATTGAAATATCAACTCCTTCAATGTAGAGGAAGGAAAGATCATGATGCATATATATTATATATGCATAATTATATAATTATATTTATGCATATGTAGTATGAAATACATTATAATGGTGTGTTTTATATTATATATATATATATTTTTTTGTTTGTTTGTTTGTTTTTTTGAAACATGATCTCACTAGGTAGCTCTGGCTGTCCTGGAACTCACTCTGTAGACCAGGCTGGCCTCGAACCCAGAGATCTACTTGCCTCTATCTCCCAGGTGCTGGGATTAAAGGTGTGTGCCATTATGCCCAGTTTACAATGCATATTTTTAAAGTGGACATTAGCAAAAGAGAGCTGGCACATACCAAGACCATAACCAGAAGTGATGGCTTCTTATATTTAGATGTGACAGCAAGATGGGCTTAGCACCTTTGGTGGAAGAGCTGACAGCTATTTCCAGGGCAGGAGCACTTGAGAAAGTTTTAAGCTCTTAAAGCCTGTGGATTAATATAGACAAATGAAGCTCAAGCAGTTAGAATCTTAAAACTTCGAGTCTAAAGCGAAAGGTCTGATTTTGTTCAATGGAGAGTTTCAATGCAGAGAATGAGGAATTTCCCCCTGGTCACTAAAGTGATACATATTTATTGTATAAAGCTTGGGAACTCCAGAAGAGCGGAAGTCAGAATAGGTGGGGAGGGGTCAATGGCTCAGTGGGTAAAATGCTTATGGTGCAAGCATGAGAACCTGAGTTCAGATCTTTAGCATCCATGTGAAACCCTGGGCATGTCAGCTCATTCCTGCAATTCTAGTGCTGGGAGGTGAGGTAGAAGAATGGCAGAGACAGGCAGGTCATTGGGACTTGCTGTCCAGTCAGTCTAGACAGAACAGTGAGTTGTAGGTTCAGTAAGAGACTCTGTGCAAAGCAATAGAATAAGAAACCCAACATAAACCTTTGGACTCTTCATGCAAACACACAGGTAAGCTCACCTACACACATATGGACACACATGCATAACACACACACACACACACACACACACACACACACACACACACAAAACCTTTTTTAAAAAATCAGAATGAAATCGCATCCAATCTTGTCAATCAAACACAATTGCTGTTATATTAATAAACATCACATCTTTTCTCCTATGTAATTGGCCAATTTTCTTTAATGAGGCATCATTCTTAGTCAACATACTGGTTGAATCTGCTTCTTTGAATTAAAAATATATCCTGAAGTTTTCTGGAAGGAGACTTCTGGGAAATGAGGGTTAAGATCATCTGGAGCAGAGAAAGAACCAGAAAGAGGGAAATGGGAAGCAGAGACACAGCAAGACCTCTTATGGTGTTCTCTGTTAGATGGGAATATGAATGCAGGAAGGTTGGGGGATGGAGACCTCATTGTTTTTATAGTCAAAGATCAAAATCTAGAGGCATAGATGTGCCTCTAAAATCAAAGACCTCATTCAGGCCCCAGTTCCTTCTCCTACACACTGAGCACCTTTGAACGTGCTTCTGAACATCTGAGTCTTTGATTTAAGAAAATTGAGTGATTAGCATAGGTGAGTCCTAAGTGTGCTGGGGGATATTTTTCTATATGCTGCGAATATATGTTGTTCCCGTTGGTTAATAAATAAGCTGCTTTGGCCTATGGCAAGGCAGCTTAGAGGCAGGTGGGAAATCCAAGGAGAGAGACAGGAAGAAGAAAGGAGAATCAAGGAGATGCCAGCCAGGAGAACCAAGATATGAAAGTACTGGTAAGTCACGAAGCCACGTGGCAATGCATAGATTAATAGAAATGGGTTAGGTTATAAGAGCTAACTAGCAAGAAGCCTGCCATAAGCCATATAGTTTGTAAGTAATATAAGCCTCTGTGTGCTTACTTGGGTCTGAGGGGCTGCAGGACGGGATGGAACAAAGGAAAACTTCTGACTACATAGGTGTTTCATCTATGGCTTCTTATCTTGCTGGTAACTTTGTGGGGAAGGATTTATTAACTGTAATAATTTCCACATTAATCCATAGAAAGGTCATAGGGTTAGCCTTCCCATGTGGCAGAGCCAGCACCCGAACCCAGATCTAGTCTCCTTCCTTGTCGTGTTGGTGCTCCTCACTCCTCACACGTGACACAGAGCTACTGCTCCATTTTCTTCCCTCCTCCCAGAGTGTCAGGAAGATGAATGACCCATCATGCAGGAAATATTTTGTAACTGTTAAACACAGTGGGCAGACTCTTGTTTGTGTCTTCACAAACAAGTTCGGTTTCAAGCCATTCATTTTAATACACACTTGAGTCACCTGTCTACCGTCACACAATACATGAAGTGTGAGGTCTCTGAATGGCCTATCGAGGATGGTTGAGTATGAGCTTTATCTGGCACGGCAGTCTTTGGCACCCTATCATTTCTCCTGTTTGCCCGAACAGCCCTCTGTGGCTCCTCAGTGAAAGTTCGAGTTGGTCTGTAAGTTGATGACAGGCCTTTCAGCCCAGCCAGTTCCAACACAGGCTGCTGCAACCTGGACAAAATAAACCACACTCCTCTCTGGGTCCCGACACTTTGAAGAAATAGAGGATGACTTTTCAAAGATTGCTTTGGAGAAATAAAACTTGAGCTTGCCCCTTTCCAGATGTCCGGCCAGGAAGCCCCAGGTGCAAGTGAATCAGCAGACAGGGTCCTCTCATCGGAGACAGCACAAGGCCCATGTGTCCACAGGCAGCTGGGCAGTGGCTGGGCTCTTGGCAATGCTTAGCCTCAGATGTGGCCCGGCGGAGGCTGATTCAGGGGGAGACGCTGCCTCTCACTGAGTCATGAGCCTGTCTTGGAACTTTGCAGGCTTGTGCTTAGGTAACTTGCCCAGTGTTTGTGGTTTACCTTCCACAGCTGACAGCTGAGTCCAATGTGGTGGGGAGGGGGCGGGGGCATGGGGGACAAGTGGTCCTACAGAGGGAGAGGGAGAGGTGGTGTGTGGCAATAAGGGAGGCTAAGTTGCTATTTAAAAGACTCAATCAATGCAGGGATGCTTCAGAGAAAAATTTGGAATTCACCAGCTGAACCTAAAAGCAGACAGAAAACTCGGGCGGATTTACCTGTGGTAGAGAGCTCTTCCCACCTGGCATTTCACCACACAAGCTACCAGGAAGTAGCATTGCTGTGCAGGCTCACAGTCAGAGCAGTAAAATTAGCAAATCAATACCGCAGTAGTTAGGTCTGTGGCAATTGTAATAGGGCAAAGGAGGAGTTCATCAGACTTTTACCTAAGATTCTGGCCAGGGATGTCTCCTGTCCTCTAACTGTATATAGTCTTGGGTGACATCGAGTTTAAGGTTCCTAGAATTTATATTTGCGCCCAGACCCTCCAGGTGCGGCTGTAAAGAGCCTACAGATCTGGTCCCATGCACTGCAGCCTCTTTCCCTTAATAGCTACTATATAAAAGTCACATGATACTCTCCCAAAGAGCCGATCTCAACCCCACCCCACCCCAGGTCCATAGCAGCTTGACTGCAGTCACGTATTAACTCAGCCCCACTCCCCTACCTCGGGTCTCTGTGACCCCTGTCATGTAGCATAGGTCACATATTAACCAAGCTGCTTCCTCACAGTCCAGGATCCCTCAGCATGAAGCAGAGTGAACTTCTCTGGCTTCCCCAAGTATTCCAAATATTTAGTTTCTGAAGGTGAAGTTGAGTGTTTGCACCATGGAAGGAAGTAGACACTATTCCAAAAGTTCACTCCACTTCTCTGTCCGAAAAACTCAAGGAAGTCTGCCTGCTTGCTGCGGGGTGTGAGTGTCTTTGAGAACAGAAATACAAAGACCAATAAAAGCTGGAGACCAGTCCTAGGAGGAGAGAGTCTTGGGGGAGTCCTACATAGATAGGCAAAAATATCCAAGAACCTGAAGCTTGAGGTGGTTCCATTGCTTCTAACTCCACATTAGAATATTCAAGCATCATCATCTGCCTTTGATCACGACAACAGCTTCTTGCTCGGTCAGAGGAAATAGAGGAAAGACCGAGAAATAAAGGGCTCAAGCTGGAAACTGGAATGTTCTTGTCAGCACTTTGAGAAAGCTAACAGATGGGAAGCGTTTTGCCCACTCTTTAATAAACATGTGCTGATTTCTGCAAAGAGTTGTGAAATCCCACAGGGTCTCTAAAATACCCCGTCCTCTATCATCTCAGAAGCTAAATATGAAATAACCAAGATGACCCAAAGCATGTGAATGTCTGAGATACATGCTAAATTTAAAAATAGAGAGTTTTCATTTCATCAAATTATAGGTCTTTTCCCACTAAGTTCTCTCTCTCTCTCTCTCTCTCTCTCTCTCTCTCTCTCTCTCTCTCTCTGTGTGTGTGTGTGTGTGTGTGTGTGTGTGTGTGTGTGTGTGCATGCATGCATGCGCGCATACACACGCGTGCATGTTTGTTGGGAAGAATCTAGAAAAATGACTTGAAGCACAGGTGTTTGAAAGATTGAGTATAGAAACAGCATCTGCAGACGAATTGCTAGACGGTCTTACAATAAAAAACACAGAGCCAGAAATTAGGGTTAAAACCTGAGAGATCAGAGGAATAGAAAAAGCCCCAGCCACATCTCCTCTCTCCAACTCCTCAGCTTCCAAAGAGACCTACTTCCTGTCTACCCACGCCTAGATGCCTTTCTGTTCAGCCATCTCATTTCCTCTCTCCGCCCAGCTACATCACTTCCTCTGCCTGCCCAGCTCTGTCACTTCCTGTCTGTCTGTACAGACCTCCAGACCTCTATGGTTAACTAGTGTTGGAATTCAAGGCATGTGCCACCACACCTGGCTCTGTTCCCAGTGTGGCCTTGAACTCACAGAGATCCACCTGCCTCCGCCTCTCAAGTGACAGGATTAAAGGTGTGTGCTACCATTGCCTGACCTCTATGTTTACTATAGTGGCTGGCTTTTTTTCCCTCTGATCCTCAGATAAACTTTATTAGGGTGCACAATATATTGGGAGAGACAATGTATCACCACAAGCATCTGCTGACCAACTTTACCAGAGATGGCAGTGGAGTGGTAAGTATTCTGAGGAGAAATTGAAACCGTCCCTTGAACAAGGACTATGCCAAAATTAATTAATTAATTAATTAATTAATTAAAAGAACATAGCTGAAAAAAAATAAAGGCTGTAGATAGAACACTGATACATATGGTACTATCTGGTAGAATGTATTGCAAACAGGAATCCCTTTTATCCAGTAATTTGCATACCCGAGAAGGCTTTTATCCTTGGCAGAATGAACAAACATTCCTAGGTTTGCTCCTGTCTGTCACAAGTGAACTCCCCCCCCCTTCTCTGTTTCTGTCTCAGGGTGTTTCTCCCCCCTTTCCGGTGTGGTCCAGATCTTCACATTGTACTCTTCCTGCTTCATCTGTTCATGAGATGGAAGCAATCAGGATCTTAGAAGCAGCTTAGGATGAGTGGACAGCGACCTCCCTTCTTCTGGTTGTGATGTCTATGACTAATTCATAAACACAGGGTTGTGAGTCACCCCAAACTCCCTGAGTCCCTAATGGCCATATTAGGTAGGCAGAGAGGAGAGGCTCTGGGACCCAAGTCAAGGGCACCAAAGGGCCTTTCGTCTGCCTCTTTCCTTTAAACGCTGCTCAGGAGGGGCCCTGTTCCTCGCTGTTGACGATTCACTCAACTGTTCATGAGCTGATGTGTTTATTTGCCAAGGTTTGCTTCCCTAATCCACCTGTTCATTAAAATTCCTGGGGTTCTTCCCAGGATTCTCTCCCAGAGATACGGATTTAGGGATTAGGTCTAGAATTCTTTAGGGATCCCCCTGAGAGATTCTTATCTTGAGGCAGATATTCTGAAAATTCCCATGCTCTCTCTTCTCAATGGGATTTTTAAGAGGGAAAACCTTTCAGCCAGGTGATTTAAGGCTCAATGATGAGTACAAAAGCACTTTGTATGCCTGAGTTGCAAAGCATCGGATAGACTTAACTTGCAGTACAATTAACTTCCAAATTGCAGAGTAAAATTCTCAAGGAATCTTCATCCAACTATTTGTTTAGCAAATTGTCTGTGTCATCTGCTCAGGACCAGGCATTGTTCTTGATACTAGGGACACAGTAGTGAAAAGACAATTCTGATCCCTGCTTATAGTGCAGGTTTTTTGTTTTTTTTTTTTAAAGACAGAATGTCAGTCCTTCAAATTATAGTCCCCATTACATTAGCAATGAAATATCAATATTGTATTTGTACAGCACCCTACAAAAAAATGACATGGACTGATAGTTACACACTGTTCATGCGGATAGAACATGCATGCATCAGATTCTGTTGTCGGTGGCTTGGGGTAAATCAGTGAACATATCAGGTAAATATCTCTGATCTCATGTAGTTGATATTCTAGTGTGAATACAACACTAGAAAATATGATCAATTAGGTAATGCATTGAGTATTTATTACCTTGGGTAGCAAAGGATACTGGTTCTATGATGGGGGCAAGGGTCAATAAGTGAATAATGACCACTGAATATGTGGATAGCCTCATTGTTTAGGGGGTCTTGTAAATGAAGACTTGCAGATGCAGGATTCCTAAGCTGGGACAAATTCCCTAAAGTGGGGAAATATTTTTAAAGAAGAGCAAGAGAGGCCAGGAAGTTCATAGCAGAGGAAAGCTGGGATCATTTAGGGACTTGTCAACTGTTCAGAGTGAAACAGGGAGGCATTGCTGGGTTCTGAGCAAAGGGTGACATGATGTGACATATTATTATGGGATGATTGTGTTGTGAGTAGGCTGTAAAGGGACATGAATGGAGAATATGAACCAGTCACTTAAATAGCATCTAGCTGTATGTATCTAGATCCAGATGCATATCTGGACAAGCTACAGATGTGTGCAAATGAGAAGCCAACAGTTCTAGGCACTAGAGAAAACGCCTTCTCCAAGCACACAAGAGCATATGTATAAGAGTAGTCGTGTGTGTGTGTGTGTGTGTGTGTGTGTGTGTGTGTGTTTTATAAACAACATAACAGAACAGCCAAGATGTTCATGACTAGAAGTCAATAAATGTAAGCTCATTAATTCCAGGACACTGCCCAGTAGTTAAAAAGAATGATTGAGCATTGTCTTATCAAGATGGATAAATTCCTTTAACTGTTTATCTTTAACAATTAAAATCAAATTGGGATAAGAGTTGCAACATAATAAGTTCAAGGGCTAAAATAGTACTACACACTTTAGATACAAAAATAAGCTGGATGGTGGTGGCGCGCACTTTAATCCCAGCACTTAGGAGGCTGAAGCAGGTTAATCTCTCTGAGTTCAAGGCCAGACTGGTCTACAAAGTGAGTGCCAGGACAGTCAGGGCTATACAGAGAAACCCTGTCTCCCAAAACAAACAAACAAACAAACAAACAAACAGAGACAAAAACAAAAATATAAACTGTAAGATCAAATGAAGAAAGAGATCTATTTTCCTCATGATAATTATGTCACGGAATGGAGAGAGGGGACCGTGTTTGGAAAGAAAGGGAACAAAATAAATTCCAAACATCCCTGAAATCTGGGTATTCATGTGTTAATCGTGCCCCTCTTCCTCATTCCCTCCCTCTATTTGAAAAACTTGGAAAAATACTAAAATGTTCAAGTTTATATGTTTTTATTGAAAAAATCAACAAACTCTAATAACAAACAGAAATATTTTATGAAAATGAGAAAAAGATAAGCAATTCTTACAGCAATCTATAAATTATTAAGTCAACGTATGTCTCCGGGTTAAAATAACAGCCATCATATTATTATTTTCCACATAAGTTCACTTCCTGGTAGTCAAATCTGATGCCCCAAAGAGTACTCTGAAGTGAAGGAGGTTGGCAGGGCTCAGAAGGAAGGTATTGATGGCCTTTCTCCTACCCTGTTTCCTAAGCCTGTCTGTCTGTCACTTTTGTCTCTTGACCTGAGTTACAATCCCTTTTACTTAAGGGAGTCACAGACCCCAGAGCCTTTTTCAATATAGGCACTCCACGTCCAAAGAAAGGGTTGCTTTCTCTCTCTCTTTGGCAGGAAGGCTGCAATTCCAGAGGCCTTGGAAACCCAGGAGGGAGAAATATCACACAAAGAAGCCAGGAAAAAGGTGAACGAGGCACTTTCCTGGGTCCTGTCCACACCTTAGCCTGTTATCCAGCTCCATCCACATTTCTACCTGGCTTTCCATTCTACGTCAAACCTCAACAGAAAAACAGACCATCTCCCCTCAGTCTCTGTGTCTTTATCTCTGAAGGCATCCATGTCACATAAGACTTTGATCCAGTTCATTTGACAGGCTCTTCGTTTATAATGTGTGTCTTTTGTTATCGATGGATTAGGAAGGACCACCGCAACGTACTGCCTGAATTCATGTCTGTAGCTTATCCTGCCTTTCATCTTTCTGCCTGCCTGCTTTTGTAGTCAACATTTAACAGTCTTTGTGGCGTTGGTGGTGCATACCAGACACCCGCATTAAAAATGGCTCTTGTGAGCCAGGTGGCGGTGGTGCAGGCCTTTAGTCCCAGCGCTCGGGAGGCAGAGCCAGACGGATCTCTGTGAGTTCGAGGCCAGCCTGGTCTATAGAGTGAGATCCAGGACAGGCTCCAAAACTATACAGAGAAACCCTGTCTCGAAACAAACAAACAACAACAAGGTCCTTGTGGGTTTTATCTGACTATCGTACAAAGTTCCTATATCCGGGTTCCCAAGGTTCATAAACTTGGCTTCATGGGGTGGGGGTGCTTTAGCGGGACATTGGCAATGAATAGTCTCACTCCTGCACACAGAGGTTGTCTTCCTCTTCTACTTGCAAAAGTAGGCCGGATGGCTTAGGAAGCTTATTGTTTTGTGGAGCTGAAATGTTATTAGCAGAAGAACAACCCGAGCAAAGGATATTTCAGCGAGTGACAAGTATGTTTTGTACAGTGTATTGATGATAATTTCTCTTCTCTGCCTCTCGCTCTCCTGGTTTTGTGCTAGAGGCTTCTTTTAAAACAAGTGTTTTCAGATTGGAGCACGTTATGGCAAGGAGCCCGGAAGAGGTGGATTTAGCGCACTGAAGTCCTGTTTTCAATTATCAAGAATCCACAAAACCACAGGCTTAGGTTTGGGATAGCCAATTTCAACGTTTGCCTTTCCAATGTAAATGTATAAAACATAAGCTGTTTAGCAGTACTGGAGTCTTTCTCAGTGACACGAGTCTCATCTCTCTAGCACAGTACCTGCTGTGTAGGCTTATCACAAAAGCAGGTTTATGGCGCCCTCATTAATATGTCTACACACTGACTAGACACTGGGATGGGCAATCGTTTTTCTCTAAGCTGGGATCCATCATACATATTCAATTTAATATATTTCATTATGCTAATTTGAACAAGAAAATAGATTTTTTTCTTACAAGTTCCAGCACATTTTCCAAAGACAGAGAAAACCTGTTACTGTTAGAATACTTTATTCAATTGTTATATAAGAATTTCCATTTTAATGCAGGCAAGTGTCTGACTTGAGGTCACATGATGCAGAAGAACAAGAGTGGTTCAGACAATGGAAAGCAGAGAGAATAAATGATGGGGGAGAACATAAAGACAGGAAGGATGTCCATGGCTGGCATAGCCCTGGGTCAGTTAGCTGGGCCCTGTCCATGCCAGAAATTCCTTGTTTCAGATCAGCTTATTGATAAGCTCCATATTCTTTTAGTTTCTCACAACCAGTGTAAAGATTAAGTAGTTGGAGTCACAGGTCACCTAAGTCACCTAATAAGTCCTAATGTGCCAGTTTTCTTATCAGGAGTAGGGCTGAGGATAATACTCGCCTGCTGACCTCAGAGTGTTGTTCAGAAGCTAATGATACAAAAGAAAGTGTTTGTAAATGATAGTGTAAGATTTATGTCCTCCATTACATTTCTACTATTAAGAATGAAATAATGGTTTAGACTTAATTTATTTCAGTTGACATACAATGTATGGCCCCAAGTTTCTTTGTCCAACACAGAAGCTGGTAGCTATTGGCATTCATTAGGTTGAAATTGAATACTACTTTTAAAAGAATCCAGCCACTCAGTAGTGCTCACTACATAATGTTGGCAGGTACATGTGTCTAGTGGTTACCTCTCAGACAGCATGGCTGCTAGAACCTTCCCACTATTGAGGATGGGCTGGTCTCAACTTTAGAGGGATGGAACTTTAATTTGCTTGGTTGTTATACTATATACAAACACTGTTTTTTGAAAAAGATTTATTATATTGTATTGCATTTAAGTGTTGTGTGTATGTGCATGGAAGCCAGAAAGGAGAGCTGGATCCCTTAGAGCTGGAGTTATAAAAGCTTGCAAGCTGCTCCATAAAGGTGCTGAGATCCAAACTCTGGTCCTCTGATGGAGGTAAGTGCCCTTAACTGCTGAGCCACCTCTTCACCCATTTCCTCTGCCCCTTTCTAGCAGCTTGCCTTTATGTGTTAAAGAGGAACCAAATTCTATATTCGCTAAATTTCAACCTTAGCCGAGGTCTTTATAAGTGTAATCAAGAGCTTATGGAATTATTATTGAAAAAGCAAGCAACTTTTCGGTAGTTCGTTACAACAGATTCTGAAGCCATAAATGTTTTATACACCGTAAAAATGGTTCTCTAGCTTTGTTCCGTGGAAGCTCATTTTGCTTTGATTTACTGTGACTTGGGACCTAAGACTCAGAATGAGATTAATGGGCTGCTTCTGGTTACGTCATCTTCATGGGTCCTCAAAGGCAGCCGCTGCTCTAGTCACGGACGATGTTCAGCTCTGCTCCAGCTTTAACCTAATGGAATGCCTACAGTTTCCGAGTAACTCACCCGACCGAGCAGCAGATCATGTAGTTGGCGTTTCTCACCACTGCCTAGGCAGCTTGCCTGACTGTTTCCACAAAGACTCTGCATAGCCCAGGGGCCAACAGAGGCAATTTAAGGAGAACCTACATGGATCAAGCTAGGGTAAGCAGGCTGATAGGCCGAGGCACTTACCCTTGGGGCATGTGGTGCTGGTTATTTTTAATGGTCAACTTGACACAACCCAGAATCACTTGGGAAGAGAGTCTCAGTGAGGAATTGCTAGATCAGTTGGCCTGTGAGCATGCCTGTAAGGAAGTCCTCCTCCTCCTCCTCCTCCTTCCTCTTCCTCTTCCTCTTCCTCCTCCTCTTCTTCTTTCTCATCCTCCCCCTTCTTCTTCTTTCTCCTTCTCCTCTTTCTTCCTTCTCCTCCTCCTCCTCTCCTCCTCGTCTTCCTCCTCCTCCTCATCTCTCTTCTTATTCTTAGACAGGTTTCTCTGTGTAGCCCTGGCTGTCCTGGAATTTGCTCTAGACCAGATTGGTCTCAAACTCAAGAGATCCAGCTGCTCCTGTCTTCTGAGTGTTGGGATTAAAAGCTTGTACCACTGCACCCAGCTGGAGATTTTTTTTTCAATTAGGTTAGTTGAGGTGGGATGATCCACTCTGACGTCAGCAATGTCACATCACAGGCTGGACCCTGAACTGTATTATAGAAAAAAGTCAATTGAGCTGAGTAAGTAAACACACATTGACTTCTGTCTCTGTTCTTGAGTGTGATGTGACTAATTGTCTTGAGTTTTTGCCTTGATTTACCCACAGTAATGGAGTGTAACCTGGAATTGTAAGCCAAACAAATTCTTTCTTCTCTAAATTGCCTTTTCAGAGTACTTCATTACTACAGTAAGAATGAGAAAACATACTTAACATTGTTTGATACTTTGTGATGATCATAGATCATAAATATATGAGGCACCAATCATTCATGAGCATCATTTAGGTTCCAAATGAGTGTCTTTGCTAGCAACACATGCTTTCTAATTTCCTATGTACATCTTCTTTTTTTAAAGACAGTTTCATTATGTAGCCCTGCCTGGCCTGGTACTTGCTATATGGACCATAGCCTTGAATTCATAGACATTGGCCTGCCTCTGCCACCTGAGTACTGGAATTAAATGTCCAGTGTGCGTATTTTTAAAAAATTCTTAAATGACCACTTAAATTTTCTGACACAATGCTTTGACTCTAACAACAAGATGTCATGTAATAGGAAAGAAATTCAGACAATGCCTTTGTGCATTTGTTACTTTGCTAATTGGCAAAGCCAAGGGTCTACTCCTTTGGGTCTGTGTTCTTTTAAGGAGAAAACTATGTCAAGAAAAAGCAGTTCTATGTTCCTGAGATAGAATGCAAAGGGGTCCTGTTGTTGACTCCAAAAGGACTGCTGGGATGCTGAGTAATGAATCAGGCTGCTCAAGAGATATTTGAAGAATAGAAGTTGTGGCCAAGAGCACAGATAAGGGAACATTCTAGAAGATTGCTTATACCTGAGTAGGAAGTGTATGGGGGACATACTTCGAGGATGTCAAAACTGGTTGGTAGTCAGCAGGAAGATGGTCTCAGCTGTCGTTTGTTAGAGAGGACACAAATACATAAAGACAGTGTGGGAAGCTGAGAATCTGGGATGACCATTTCTGTAAAGGGCAAACAGCATGGGGAAATCATGGAGTCTGACGAATCTTGGGGCCGAAGAAGAGAACTGAGAAAGTCATCTCTGAAAACTGGGTGGCACCAGCTGTCCTGGTACTGAAGGGGAAAGGTTGACTTTTGTCTCTTCCCTCCCCTTCTCTCTTCCCCTCCCCTCCCCTCTCTCTTCTGTCCTCTCCCCTCCCCTGTCTCTCCCCCCTTTACTCTCTTCCTACCCTCCCCTCTTCTCTGTGTTCCTCTCCTTTCTCTCTCCATCTCCTTCTCTCCATTCACCCCTTCCTTTGGCCCTTACATCTCCCGGAAGTCCTTAACCTAAGAAACACAGCAGTATCAGAGTCATTAGAAAGGACAAAGACTCCATTGTGGCATTTGGTTCACAGAATGACAGCTTTTTATTGGTTTCAAATTAGATCATAAGGTCTGTTCCCTAAGGAAAATGTGATGGGAGAGAAAGACTCATACTTTAAAAAAAAAAGGACTAAAATTATATTTTAAGTTTATGCACATATTAATAATTATTTTTGTTTTCAGAGGGACCCAATTTGAAGAAAGAAGGGAAAGTTCAGACAAAGACAAAATTGTTCAATGCCTGTTTCCCTTGTCCTAAGAATTATGGGTCTAGATAAAAATTAAAACCAAAACTGAAAATAAAAACAAGTAAACACAAACACAAAATCCAGGAAGGACTCCACTGACCCCTACACCTGACATCATTCTCCAGCCCGCTTTCTCCTTACGTACAGTGCTCTAAGTCTCAGTGCTTGGCCAACACAGATGCTGCTCATGTGGCAGACACCGCCTGTGCAGCTACCATGGTATCCTTCTTCTGAAGGAATTCTTTACCACAGGTGAGTTTCTCCTCATGACCCAGAAAATCGTGATGAATGCAAAATTAAGGCTACCATATTCCGAATGAGACATTTCTCTTCGGCCCTCCTTAGAGGTAATTCTGTCCTAAAGTTAAATATTTTTCCTCCCCCGGGTGGTGGTGGCACACGCCTTTAATCCCAGCACTCGGGAGGCAGAGCCAGGTGGATCCCTGTGAGTTCAAGGCCAGCCTGGACTACAGTGAGTTCCAGGAAAGGCGCAAAGCTACACAGAGAAACCCTGTCTCGAAAAACAAAACAAAACAACAAAAAATTCTTCCTCTATGTGCTTATACCTTCATATGTGTGTAGTTATTAACGTCTATAAACACATAATGCTCTGTGTGCTTTTGAACATCACAGGAAAGGCACTGTGGCAGGAGCATTAATTCCTCATGCAGCTTTTCATGTCCAAGAGTATTGTTTTGTTAAAGCATCTATTTGTTATTCATCATGTCTACCTCATTCCTTTTGATTGCTGAATTGTAACTTCTCATTGAGCATTCCTCAAGATACGGCAGTGATCAAGACAGAGATCTTGGCTGGAAGTAACTTACATCCTATTGGAGGAATTTTGAAAATATTACATGGGCTTAATAAGCAAATTGCATAGCATATTCGACGGCGTTCGATGGTGTTCGATGGCATAAGAAAATGTACAGCCAGTTACTGTGGTTTGGGAGGGTCGAGAACAGGGAGATAGCAAGTTGAAATTTCAGTACAGACGTTCAATATGGTTCTTTCATTATTCTGTCTCCAATTCTCTGACTGTAATTATAGATAGAAGTGAGAGAGGCTTTTATTTGTCATATTATCAATATTTTTAGAATTCTTCTAAAATTTCATTGGTAATATATGTTCCTAAAATTTTGAAATAATACTATTTCTGAAGTCAAGAACTCTCTACCCCCCCGGATTCCTTATTGCTGAATGTTTTCCTGCTTTTAATCACAAACAAGTTTCTTATTGATCTTGAATTTTTTTTCTTTCTGAGGTGATGAATTGATTTTCCCTTTAGTTTCTTAATGGAGTCAATTTATATCTAGAAATTCTGACACCCTCACACATGTATAATTTAAAATATTCTTAATCTAAAAAATAAATACCTAAGGTGATTCTTAAAGAAGATGAATTAACTAAACATACTTCTGGCGGGATCAACCAATAAATTCTGAAGAAGAACTTGACACAAATCAAATTAAACGTTTCTTCCTCAAGCTGTTTTGGTTACTGTTTTGTCATAGCAATAGAAAGCCAGCTTAAAAAGGCAGTGTGCGCTCTCAACACTGACCTATCTCTTTAGTCCCACTGTAGTGGGTACCTGTTCCACCTATGACCTTGAGGTACCAGGCCCTAGGGCGTGGCCTCTCGGCTAGCTTAAGAACTGAGGAGTACTTACACCTCGCTCTCTTCTTTCCCTCCTGGGCCTGGACGGTGTGAATGACTCAGGCAGCAGAAGCAATGTGGGTCTGGCCATCAGCCTTCCAGGACTCTGCGACGATTTTGCCCTATCCTGTTTAGTGGGTTGTTCTCCCCAATTTATATCATAATAAACTCCCTAGTACTCCTTAAGCAGACTCCCTTGGATATCTCTCTATACCACTGTAGACATTCCTGACTTCCTTTAGCATTTCTTCCTTCCTTCCTTCCTTCCTTCCTTCCTTCCCCCCTCCCTCCCTCCCTCCCTTCCTTCCTTCCTTCCTTCCTTCCTTCCCCCCTCCCTCCCTCCCTCCCTTCCTTCCTTCCTTCCTTCCTTCCTTCCTTCCTTCCTTCCTTCCTTCCCCCCTCCCTCCTTCCCTCCCTCCCTTCCTTCCTTCTTTCCTTCCTTCCTTCCTTCCTTCCTTCCTTCCTTCCTTCCTTCCTTTGTCGTGTGGGGGTAACATAAAAATAGCTTCACTATGGTAGAACTGACAGACAGCACATTCTACATGTTTACAGCACACAGTTTTGTTAAGCTTCAATATCTGCTGATCACTGAAACCGTCAGTGCAAGTTAACAAACTCATTTTTCTCCCCCAGAGTTGGCTCTCTACCCTTTCTGCCTCCTTCCTTCCTGCCTGCCTCACCCCTCATTCTAGACAGCCACGGGTTAGTTTTCTGTTGTGATGCTACAGACATACTTTAGACCTAGTAGATTTCAATCATATGGTTGTTTAGAGATTCATGTGTTGTGTTGAGTTTCTATGCTACAGACTTAACTTGGGTATTTTTAATCTCACTCCTTCATGCTGTGTACCTGGTGGATTCTGAGGTCAGCTTTTGAATTCATGTAATTTTTGTTTTCCCAGGTTGTTGAATTGTTTAAATCTTAGCTATTTTTTTTTTTATGATCGGGATTTCTAATGGTTCTTTTTCTTATGTACTAATTGATACCTCATTTATTTGTCGAGATTTATCATTTCTTGTTATTTTAAAAAAGTTTCCCATAATTTATTATTTGAAGAATCTAAGCATATTTGTTTTCAGATTTTAAAATCATTTCTCCACAACTTAAAACTTAAGCTCCAATTCTCTGCCCTTCTTTCCCAATATTTTCTTCCTTTGTGTGTGAGAACACATTGGTGAGGGCACTTCCTTGGTGTTGGTGGCTTTCTCTCCCTCTTCCATCAACCGGCCTTACCCACTCTCTTCTTCTTTGGAAGTTTTGAGCTTGCACTCACCTGGCCATCTAGGACCTTTAAATCTAATCCAATTCAAGAAGTAGTACGTATAGACACCCAACCAGTGGGTGACACGTTGCAATTTTTGTACATAAAAGGGAATATCAAAAACACCTTATTGATTTCCTGTGGAATAAGTAACCATTTTGAAGAGAACTTATTTAGAGAAATAATGGTGTATGAATTATTTTCTTTCTTTCTTTTTTTTTTTTTTTTGGTTTTTTTGTTTTTTTTTGAGACAGGGTTTCTCTGTGCAGTTTTGGTGCCTGTCCTGGATCTCGCTCTGTAGACCAGGCTGGCCTCGAACTCACAGAGATCCTCCTGGCTCTGCCTCCCGGGTGCTGGGATCAAAGGCGTGCACCACCACCGCCCGACTGTGAATTATTTTCATAGTCAAATCCATATTTGAATTTCTAAAATAAGTGAATTGTGGAATTCTGTGAAGGTAGTTTTATTTTGTTCATGCATTATCTCCAGAGATGGTAAGATTTTCATTCACTTCTGTGAGGATGAGAGTTCCAGTTTCAGTCTCAGTAATTTTGTTTTAAAAACGAAGGACTAGCCAGGCGGTGGTAGCACATGCCTTTAATCCCAGCACTCAGGAGGCAGAGCCAGGCGGATCTCTGTGAGTTCGAGGCCAGCCTGGTCTCCAAAGCGAGTTCCAGGAAAGGCGCAAAGCTACACAGAGAAACCCTGTCTCGAAAAACCAAAAAAAAACAAAAACCAAAAACCAAAAAACAAAACGAAGGACTAGAGGCCTCACTCACTTCACACCAAAATGTCACCCTCTCCAGTTCTGTGGAGGGACCCCTGAAAGAAGGCCACGTCCATGTATGTTGTGAAGACTTTAAGCACAGAACGAGCTGGACAGGGAGAATTTTGTTGAGTATTTTTTGTTTTCCCCCGTCATCCTAGAATTAATACCAATACATGCCAGACATTCTCATCGCCATCTGAAAGGGCAGTGGCCCCACAGAGGGAATAGCTGGTGGGGTTGTTTGGGAGTCTTATGAAAGGAAGGGTGATAGTGTCTTCTATAAATATGAAAGTGGATGGTCACAGATGGTGCATGTCATGTGTATGCACATGTGCAGGGGGTAAGCAAGTGTGTGGTTCCCTGGAGATGTCCATGTTATTTTTGAGTCTCTTTCTGTTTTGTTGTTGTTGTTGTTTTTTGTTTTGTTTTGTTTTTCAAGACAGGCTTTCTTTGTCTAGCTTTACGCCTTTCCTGGGACTCACTCTGTAGCCCGGGCTGGCCTCGAACTCACAGAGAACTGTGCGCCACCCCCACCCAGCTGAGACTGGGGGGATCCCTTTTTAAGTCTGGAGTTTGCCTATACAGCTAGACTGGCTGGGCAGCAAGCCTGAGGGACCCCCTTGTCTGTTTTCCAAAGTTTGGGGTTATAGGCACACACTGCTGTACAGGCTGCACGTACGTGGGCTTAGCATGTGGGGATGGGAGTCTGAACTCAAGCCTTCCCGCTTATACAACAAGTGTCCTACCTGCTGGGCCATCTCCCTAATCTCAGAAGGTTTGTTTTACTTCAAACAGTTCCTTAGGAAAGCAGTTCCCCTGGAATCCAGTGCTGTGTCTCTGACTGGAGTATCCGGGCATTTTGTCATTGATTCTATAGCCGAAGAACACCCATGAATAGGCTCGGGGAGGCTACAGTCAACAATTACACTTCCGGCTTGATTGATCTGACTTTGTGATAATTCTCCTTAGAGAAGAAAAATGGGACGAACACCAAACTACCTCAAGCGAGGTTCAAGGAAATACAGACATTTGATTTTTTTTTTTGAACATTTCTTCTGAATTAGATTCTCTTGGGTGATACAATTGGAAAACAGCATTTCATTTCAGTGAAAATATGTTTGGCAGCCCCTCCATATACAAAGTTCAACTTCAGGGCAAAGAAAAGAAACACTCATTATGAAACCAAATCAAATTATGAGCTATAGAGGAGAGTTCCTGCCTTGGTTCAATTCGTAATAGGAAATAGATATAAGCTCTTTTAGATTATAGAGTTATTTTGGATATAACAATTCCAAGTATTTTCACCTTGGAGACCTTTACCATGGTATCTTATTTATTTAGAGACCATTACATAAGACACACAATAGTAAAGGCAGGGTTGACTCCCCTTTTACTTTTCATGAAGAAAGGACAGTAGTTCTATAAATAAGAAGAATCCTTTTCTAACTGCTGGATGAAGAGGCGTAGGGGCGGGAGGTGAGGAGGTGGGGCAGAGACTCCTCCAGCACTGCTTGGGTGATGGGGAGCTGCTTGTGGAGATCCTGTTTTCCCTCTATCTTCTTTCTCTCTCCACTCAACGTGACCATTTGAGTTTTCACAGCATACATCTTCAGCTTCTCCCCCTACAGCAAAGCCGAAGATTAACACCGTGTTTAGTGGCCATGGCCTGCATGTGGTTCTGAAAACATCTGAGCCACATTTTAAAAAATTAGACCTTACATTTACAAGTCCAGATTTTTAACTTCTCATGGGGCCGGGAGATCTGGTTTCCTTAGGTCACCGAAGCGACTGGGAGACTGTGAAAACTTTCTCCTCAGCCACAATGCTGACCTTGCTTGCTTCCCTCTTTATATTAGCAGCTGATTCCCCTCAGCCCTTGTTCCTGACATTTGCCTTCTGAAACATTTCCTGCATTATTTGTTTGTCCAGCAAGAATTCATCAGGAATCTGTGTTCTCAGATCCGTGGATGCAGCAGCAGACAAAACAGACAAGCTTCCCGACCTCGTGATACGTATATTCTGATGAGAAGAGACGAGAACAAGCAAACACCTGTTAGGTGAAAGATGTTGCAAGGAACCGTGGAGCCTGATGCATCAGACATGACTGTATCCACCTGGATGCGTATGGGAATGGAATTTGCCCGATTGCTTGGCGTTTTGTAGACAATGAAGTGGGATTGAAAGCCATCGGTGGCCTCTGGGTAGAAACATTGTTTCCAGGCTTTGACTCTTCCTCACAGTGGTAATTGTTTTGAAAAGGACTGATGAAGGAGGACTGCCCGGGAGAGTCCCTCGGTAGACTTTTCATAGTGCCGTCTTTTAAGCCAAGGAGATTTGGAAATTGGTTTTTACTGGTCTGAATCGAAGCAGAGTGGGGGGCAGGAGTGATTGGAGTGGAGGGCTGAGCTCACAGATAGGGTAGGCTGGGGATTTCTCTCTGAATAGATGTTTGAAAGGTAAGTTGATTGAAGGGAGTACATGAGCTGATGTACTATGAAGGCAAGGCTACTCTTGGTTGATCACTCTAGGAAGAGATGTGCATGGCCCCGTAACATAGACTTGAAAACTCCGTTGATTTCCAGACACTATTCCTTCCCCGAGATTTTATTAAAACAAACACATTAATGTAAGGAACATAATGACATGCACTGCTAACATTGCTGTTCCTTGCCTGGAGGTTTGTGTTAGGCGTTGCCCACTCTCCATCTGATTTCAGGCTGTGGCCAGGCTCTGCGGAATCCATCAACGCGTTCATGCTGATTCTCAGCAGCGACGAAGGCCAGACAACTTTCATCAGCATGCTCAGATCTGAGCTTGTTCCCCAAGGGTGATGGGGGGGGGGGGGAATAACACACTCTGTTTTGTTCCCTTCGGCCTGTTATGACTGTTTTAGAGAAACACATAAAGTAAATCAGCTCAAAGATAAAGCAATGTAATGCGTTTTTCAGCTGTGAAAATTGTCTTGGCTGCATGCAATGACTTTTTCTCTCAATGTGTAACAACGGATGTTTAAATCGTGCTGTCGGTAGACACTCTTTATTTTCGTATTCATGGGTGTCATTCGGGTACTCAGTATGTTATAATTCTGGTTTTTTAAAATATAAACACAGGAAAGGATGCCCTTTTCATATAAGTCACCTACACGTTAACCCACTGTGATGATTGCAATGTTTCTGCCTGCTTTAGATGCCAGATGAGACACGAACTGATGATGATAATGATGGAGATTAAGTAGGTAAGTCTTTTCTATTATTATTTTCTTCATTCTGGGGAAAAAAAAAAAAACCCTGGATCTGGCAATTTCTTGATCCTGTATTTTCTTTGTTTTTCATCTGCATTACTGGACCCCAGGAACTGCGTCTTTCACTAACTCTTTCCCCCTGTATGATGTAAGCAAGCATAAGAAATATTCTGGCACTATTGTTAGAGTAAAATCATCTGCTCAAGAGAATCAATTTTCTGGCCTGGGTAGAGACTTCATGTTCTAATTAGGTTGGTTCAATCACTCTGGCCAAGGGATCATCCTGAGAAAGGTGGGTTCACCTTCATCCCAAGAAAGATGGGTTCACAGTCAGCCCTCCACTGACTAGATCTGAGGTTTGACACTGTAAGTTTGTTCATTAATTGGAACCTGCTTTGTACTCAATGGATATTTGGGGGGTTCCATTTTGGAAAACGCAAGCACACAAACAAGTCTAAGCTATTCCAGAAGCACTCAGCGTTTTTGTGAAGGGGAAGAATCCAGCCCCTCATGTCACTCAGTATGCGCCATGAGCTATATGATCCGTTAAGATCTAGGGCATAGTTTTCTTATCTCTGGGAACTCATGATCTCACTGAAAGAGCATTTGACACACAGAGCAAGTTGGAGTGCTTGAAAGCAGAGTGGAAAGTATGTAATCTGGCAATAACTTCCACAGAGGACCAGCAAAGGGGTGTTGGTGTCAGCCTTCTGGAGGAGTGAGATGAGAGATGGAGTTTATTAATTGGAAGACAGAGGCATCCCATGTAGCATGAATCTTAAAAGTTCTTATTAATAAAATCAAACCTGAGCCAAGTATTGGGGTGAACGCTGGAAGATCAGAGAGACAGAACAAGCCACAGCCACCTCACCTTGCCAATTCCTCAGCTGATCCTGTTTTCTCAGACTGGAAGCCCCTCAGTCCTCATCCTGAATGAATCTCAGCTGAACTGTGCTGCTCCAAAGCCTGAAAGCTTAACCAGCCAAATGCTTAAACAGCCAAATGCTTCTAGTTTCTAGTCTTCACGCCTTATATACCTTTCTGCCTTCTACCATCACTCCCTGGGATTGAAGGCTCACTTCTTGGGATTAAAGGCGTGTGTCACCGTGCCTGGCTGTTTCCAATGTGGCCTTGAACTCACAGAGATCCAGAGGGATTTCTGCCTCTGGAATGCTAGGATTAAAGGTGTGAGTGCCACCATTTTCTAGCCTTTGTATCTAGTGGCTGTTCTGTCTCTGACCCCAGATAAGTTTATTAGGGTGCACAATATTTTGGGGAACACAATACCACCACAATCCCAGTTTTCAAAACTATCTACTCAGTGATGAGTTACTCTCTAGATGAGAAAATGTCACTGAGCTGCCCTGTTCTCAACTTTTCTTTAACTCACGCAATTGGACTCATACAAACTCTCCAATGAGATTAAGATGGGGAGGAAGCTTAGATACTTTCTAGCTTTTGACTTTGGTGTGTGTGTGTGTGTGTGTGTGTGTGTGTGTGTGTGTGATTAAAAGTGGTCTGGAAGGGTGGGAGGGAGGAGGAGGAGGATGAAGAGGAGAAGGAGGGTAACAAGCATTAAAATACCATAGCTGCTTGAGCAGGGGCGTAGATAAGGACCTGTATGTGTTTATCAATAACACTCCACTCAAGGAGGCCAGCAGGGATACAAGAGGAGGACTAAGGCAAACAGACCTGTCTATGGAGGTTCTCCACACGGGAGATGAGAGCGTTACAATTTCATGGCTTCATGTGTGGGTTTTACCCTGGAATATCAAGCAGTATTTCATGAAATGAATACACACGGGTGGCAAAGGTTAGCTATGATTTTTAGTATTATATGATACCGTAGACCAAATTAAAGGATGGGTTTTTCCTTCTCCTTTTGTTGCCTGGCCTAGAAATTCACTTGCACACAGCAGAGCTGGAAAATAATTATAGGAGCTGGAGAGAGAGTTCAGTGGTTAAGAGCATTTGTTGCTCTTTAGAGGACCTGAGTTCAGTTCCTAGGACCCATATCCGGCAGCTCACAAGCAGTTGTAACTGCAGCTACAGGGCTTCCGATGCTCTTTTTAGACATCAGCAGGTACTCATCCACACACAGCATCCACACACACACACACACACACATACACACACACACACACACACACACACAAATAAATCCCTAAAAATTTAACTATAATTCAAATGTTCTGGCTGAGGCTAAGGCTTCAGAAATGATATGATTTTCCAGGGAAGTCAGTGAACCTGTTTTCTTCAAACTCTTCACTGATGTTAATGATCAAAAGGAACTTGGAGCTTTCAAAATCAAGAGGGGAAAAGGCAAAGGTGTTGGGTGGAACCTGGGGGTGGCAGAATAGGACACTGGGCATGCAGAGGTTACCTTCCTAATAGGTCTCAAAATGTGTGAGAGTGTTGAAGAATGGGGCATGGAAGAGAATTAAAAAGAAATGCTTCATCTCCTTCACAATTGGTTTAGGTTAGAACAGATTACCGGGCAGTTATTGGGGAAGATGAATGAAAATGTAAGTAAATATGAAGCAGGCAAACTGATCTAGTGGAATTTCTCACAGCTAAATGCATGCATCCGTTGCATAATTACCAGAGAAGGGACCAGGAAAGGGGGCAGGGGACTTCGGCCTTTGGGACTTTGTTGCTGGTCTTGCCCTTTCACTATGTTCTTTGCTGAGGTCCCATTACACCAAGAAATCAAAGACTGTAGCAAAAGAAGGTGGAGAGGTGATCTGGCAGCCGCTAAGGAATCATCGGCAACCCACCCCCGCCCCCACTCCCACCCCCAGCTAATCTACAGAGTGCAGCAGGTGATGGGTCCCTGGCGGGATGCTCAGAGCTTGCTGTCCTTTGTCCTTTTGTTCAGAGACAGGTGGCCGAACTAAAAGACCTCCTGAGACACTGTTGTGCAAAGCTCTCTTCGACATTGCGTGCACGCATTTCTCTTTCCAACAGCTTGTATATATTAGAACATTTCCTATAAATCGTGTAGCATATGGTTAAAACAAATCACATAAACACCACAGGTCTTGGAGGACAGACACTGGGATCTTTATGAGGAGAGACCTCATTCTGAATTGTCAGCCATCTCCACCTGTATGGTCTGTTCTACACCTCACCCTTGGTAGGCGCACATGTGAACTGGCCATTGTCTTCCTGCAGCAGCCTTCAGAGACCCTGTTTTCTTAGTGATGCCAGTAAGTTCTTCATCACCAATCTCCAAAAATCGAGGTGTTCTTTTAAAAACAATCACATATTTTCCCTGACCAGTTTCCAAGTCACACTGGCTCTTCCTCAATACACCAGTTAGGCTGCTTCCCTTATGTCCCGAGTCTTGCTGAGGGGTGACCCTTTAGAGACAGTCTAGGCTGCAGATATTGCTCAGTTGGTAGAGTACTTGCCTAGCACTCCAGAAAACCAGGCATGGTGGTGCACATCTATGATCTTAGAACTTAGAAGGCGGAGGGGAAAGATCGGAAGTTCAAAGTTATCCTGGACCACATAGCAAGTTTGAGATCATCAGGGCTGTACGAGACTATTGGGGCATGGGGCGGGGGGCGGACAGGGGAGACTTAATCTCATTCTATGCCCATTTCTCAAATATTTTGCAGTGATTCTCAACTATTAATCCATTTATAATCTCTGTATATTGTTTCTATACTCCTAAAATATTATAAATCTCAAAATATACTATTTTTTTTCCTTTGAACATATAATAGACTTTAATGCTTTTAAGAAAAGAAAGAAACATAGTCCTTCATTTTTACCTATATTTTTACTGTTTTTATAACCTCATTCCTTTCTGTAGAACCAAAATTTCATCTGAGCATGGCAGCAGCAGCATGGTCTGGGTCACAGAGTGAGCTCCTATCTCAGAAACAATTAGAATATCTTCCTTCTGCATTTAAAAATGTTATTTGTTAAATTAACTTCGAAAACAACTATTAAACCTAACACTAAGTTGGGCGGGGTGGTGGGGGTGGTGGCCATATGTACATTTATTTCTGTAGATACATAAAATTATAAAACCAAAGATGTGTATGCTAGTGTGTGTGTGTGTGTGTGTGTGTGTGTGTGTGTGTGTGTTTTAACATAAGCTAAGAATGAGCAGAACAAATTTATATCTCACATCAGAAAGAAACTAATTCTTACTAACCTTGGTCACATATATTGTTCCAAATACTACAGTGAGTTCAGCGGATAGCCAAAAGCATTTTCCATACTCACAGTGTGGGGCTTCTGCTATTCATCTTTAGCAAGGAAGAAGAAATGTTGTTGTTTTTTTTTTTTTAAATTGTCTAGCATCGTGTCTGTCTTTGACTGTATTCCTGCAAGTATCTTGATAGAAAAGGTAACACTCACTTGCCATGATTTAATGTGCCAAGATACATAATTTAGCATGTAGGTTGTTGACTCAAAGTATAGTCTCATCCTATTTGGTTGTGGATTAGATTTATGCTGCAGTGACCTTGAATCTATCTTCCAATAGAATGCTGGAAAAGGAAAAAAAAAAAAACACCCTAAAACTAAAATGTTGATTTGTTTGTGGGAAATATCTTTCTTGCTTAAGAAAATGTCTTAAACACACATATACACACATATCGTAAGAGAAAGTGTGTGGGGATGAGTAGGTGTTTGTATGTATGTGGGCACATAGATGTGTTTAGTGTCCATCACACATGTTCATGGGTGTGTGGAGGCCAGAGATCAGCCTCAGGTATTGTTCCTTAGGAACCATTCAAGAGAGTTAGATGGACTGGCCAGCGCCAGCCACATGGAGCTTGCTGTGGCTGCCTCTCCGGCTCAGGGATCCCCAGTGCGGCACCACACCTGTCACGTGGTGCTGGTTGTATGGGATCATTTTACCATGTGCCGTCTTCCCAGCCCTGAAAATGTTTAAATGAAGGTTTAAACCTTTTAGGTGAAAATGTAAGGCCGGGCGGTGGTGGCGCACGCCTTTAATCCCAGCACTAGGGAGGCAGAGCCAGGCGGATCTCTGTGAGTTCGAGGCCAGCCTGGTCTCCAAAGTGAGTTCCAGGAAAGGCGCAAAGCTACACAGAGAAACCCTGTCTCGAAAAACAAAAAAACAAAAAAACAAAAAAACAAAAAAACAAAAAAACAAAAAAACAAAAAAACAAAAAAACAAAAAAACAAAAAAACAAAAAAACAAAAAAACAAAAAAACAAAAAAAATGTAAACCTTTTGGAAGATGTTTCACTGAGAAGGAATTTGAAAGAGAACTGTTCTTGTCTCCCGTTATTTCCTGATAAAATTGCATGTTTTTTTACCTTTGCTCCTCTGAATGTCATGAGTCATTTAACCTCACACTTACTGTCAGATTTTCTTCCTTGAACTGTCTCTGGTTTTTGCGGTATTTATTTATTTATTTTTTAACTTTTCTTTTATTGAAAATAGAGTTTTTCCTCTCACAATAATCCTAATTATAGTCTCCCTTCCCTCTACCCCTCCCAGGTCCTCCCCACCTCCCCTCTCAGCCGAATCCATCTGTTTTCTGTCTCTCATTGGAAAACAGACAGGTTTCTAAGGGCTAATAATAAAATAAGATATAATAAGACAAAACAGAAACTAACACATTGGAATAGGACAAAATAAAGAAGCGGAAGGAGAGAGCCTGAGAAAAGGCACAAGGAACAGCTACAAACAGAGAGACCCACTCGTATCCAGTCCCATGAACACACTAAGTGGTAAGTCATAATGTATACTCAAAGGACCTGCAGAGTTGAAAGAAAGAAATTGAAAATGTATAAATAAGATAAAATTAAAATAAGATTTAAAAAAAGAGAATTATGAGACAAGGAGGCCCCAAAGATGGCGTCGACTTTGTTTTCTGCTGTCTGTTTACTGCTGGGCGTGCAGTGATTTATAAATAAATCACCCTTAAGAGTAGATTGTTTCTCGGTGAGACTTCCTTGGAGAAAACCTAATTTTCGTTTTCAAGTGGTTATCAATTGGAGATTGCTTCTGTGTTAGGAATGGGGACATGTGGCCACTTCTATTTCAGCTCCCTCCCTCCCTCCTTCCCTCCCTCCCAACCTCCCTCCCTGACACACGATTGGGGAGGGTAGTAAGATGACCTCATGTATACAGGAGCTTGCTGTGTGCCCCTGATAGCTTTAGTTTGATCCCCAGAACCCACCTCAAAGTAAAGCCCGATGTGGTGGTGTCAGTCTGTAGTCTCAATGGTCCTATGACAGGATGGGAGGTGGATGTAGGAGAATCACCCAGAAGTCCACAGGCTAGTCAGCCTGGAGCACGTGATGAGGCAGAAGCAAGAGAAAACCCCAGCCTCAAACAAGGTGCAAGTAGAGAATTGACTCCTGAAAGTTGTCTTCTGACCCTCCCATGAATGTATGTACCCACACCCACAGCCCCCTCCCCAATAAATCACACACACACACAGACACCACATACACACATACTACACACACACCAGACACACACACACACACAGACACACCACATATACACATACCACACATATACAGACACATACACACACACAGAGACACACCACATATACACATACCACACATATACAGATACATACACACAACACACACAGACACACACATATACACCAGACACACACAGATACATACACACCGCATACACACATGCCACACACACACAGACACCACATACACACATACTACACACACACCAGACACACACACACACACACACACACACCACATATATACATACCACACATATACAGATACATACACACAACACACACAGACACACACAGATACACACACACCACATACACACATACCACACACACACAGACACCACATACACACATACTACACACACACACACACACACACACACCAGACACACACACACCACATGTACACATACCACACATATACAGATACATACACACAACACACACAGACACACAGACACACACACACACCAGACACACACAGATACACACACACCACATACACACATACCACACACACAGACACACACATACAGAGACACCACATACACACATACTACACACACACCGGACACACACACACACAGACACTCACCACATACACACATACCACACATATACAGATACATACACACAACACACACAAACACACACATAGACACACACACACACACACACACACACACACACACACAGATTTTAGACAGTGTGATACCACCCCATAGTCACTGAAGACTTTTCATTGTTTTGCAGGATTTTTTTCTCTCTGTTTCAGACTAAGTCATTTTTATTGGATTGTCTTGGAGTTCATGTCCACCATAACGCCAATTAAAACTTTTTTTTTTAAGTATAAAATACTGTGTTTTATTCCATTCTAGAGTTTCTTTTGGCACCTTTATGGTTTCCATACCTTTCTGGAATCAATCTTTTCACCTGTTTCATTAATTTTTATATATTTCCCTCAGCAGATGTTTCACATTTTAAATTATGTTATCTAATTATAATGTCTGCATACCAGACATGGATTTGTTTCTTTTGCCTAATTTTCTTTTGGCTGTAAACCACATTTTTTTGTTATTGTTGTTGATTTACATACTTAGTATTTCTTTATATATTGAATGTGGTGGTTGAAATATGAATTTTGTCATATTCTTCTACAATGTGTTAAATTTTGTCCCAGTTAAGCGTTAAATGAATCTTGAATCGTATTCATTTCCCCTCAATCCTAGGATAAAATACTTAATACTTGTATATATTTTTGATTCACAGGGGGTAAAATACAATCTTAGATCACTTTTATTCTGGGTGTCTAGATTTCTGCTGCTGAGTTACATGGAGTCCTCCCTCTCGTAAGCAATAGCTCAACAGTCATCTAAGGCGTAAGCCGTTTGTATGCACCTTTCAAGAGAACCCTTTCTGACCCTCTTCTCTCTGGGATTTCATCCCTCGATTTTAACCACGATAGCAACATCAACCTCTACATGGAGACTTGTGTAATAAGAGTACAGAATGACTTACAGCTCTTTGGGGCTGAGTTTCCCAGCAGGAAAACTGAGGGTGGGTTTTACATTCTGGGGTCCTTTCTCAAGGATCAAATCTCCCCTTGTTTGGTCTGTTCTTGATTACTCTCTCTCTAATACTTTCAAACAGTTGTTTTCAATATTCTTTGGAAATGTTAGCCCAATATAAGATAGCCTGTCATTACAGGGACTCAGAGCCTCTGTATTGAATACGAATGAGTTATAAAATCTTACCTCGGCTTTCAAGATCCTCCAGAAATAGTCCTTGTGATGGTTAATTTTATGTGTCAACTTGAATAGGCCATGGGATACCCAGAGAGCTGGTAAAAATGTTTCTGGCTGCCTCTGTGAGGATATTTCTGGAAGAGATTAGCAGTTGAATCAGCCGATGGGGTAAATATCATCATTATCTAAATGACAGGGTGACATCCAGGCCACCGAGACCCAAGGAGAACAAAAAGCTGAAAGAGAAACAGGTTTGCTCTTTCTGTGTCACCTGGGGCGTCTCTCTTTTATTGCCCGGAGAAGTCAGTGTTGTGAGTTCTTAGGCTTCAGGACTCAGACAAGGACTTACCAACCAGGCTCCTTGGGTTCTCAGGCCTTTGGATTTGGACCAGAACCAGACCACCAGTTCTCCTGGGCCTCCAGCTTTGTGTACATTGTTGGACTTTTCAGATTCCAGACGTTTCTTAGCCAATCCCTTATACTAAATCTCTAAGATCCTTGTACATATTCTATTGGCTCCGTTCCTCTGGGTAACCTCGACTAACTCAGTCTCCAACCTTTTTTCTTAGCTTTGTCCGCTACTTGGCTCCCTTCCTTCCTTCCTTCCTTCCTTCCTTCCTTCCTTCCTTCCTTCCTTCCTTCCTTCTTTCTTTTCAGAATAAGTCTATGATTTGTTTATATTTATATGCACACGTGTGTGCTTTATTGTCTGTGCTCACACCATTTGTATACAGGTGTCTGACTGAGGAAGCCAGAAGATGGTGTTGTACCTCCCTGGAACCATAGTTACAGATGGTTCTGAGTCACCCAGTGTGACCTTCAGCAACTGAACCTGGGTCTTCTACAGGAGCAGCATGTGCTCCCAACCACTGAGCTATCTCTCCAGGTCCCTGCATTTCTGTCTTACGCACACCCACTTCCTGTCGGCTTGTCGTATCTGGTGTTCCTTCAAAATTTGTATCTGTGCCTTTAATTTTGTTTCTTATTTCTTGTTTGTCAGAATGTCCAGAGTCTGTTATCACACTTTATGAGCTTCTTTATTTTACTATTTTTTGCCTCTGTGTGTGCATATGTGTGATATGTGTGTGCATGTGTGCAGTATATGTGTATGCATGCATGTATATTCATGTGTGTGGAGACAAGAGATTGATGTTGGTCCTCCCTCAGTCTCTCTCTACCCTATTGAGTCTGATCTCTCACTTGAGCCCAAGCCTCGACAATTCGGCTAGTCTAGCTATCAAGCTTTCTCCCAGGATATCCACCTGGGAGGTGGATCTGAACTGCAGTCTTCATGTTTTTATAGGAAGTGCTTGTACAAGTGGAATCCTCTCCCTAGACCTTATGAGCTCTTTAGCATCTCTCTTCCTCTTCTGTCATAAACACAAGAGACAATGATCCAATTGTTCACTGATAATATGTTACAAAAAGACACATTAAGGGTTTCTTCCTACACAGCAGAAGAAAAGATTTGAATGTAAGCATCACATGCATAGGTTCCTACAAAAGAGAAGAAAAGAGATAAACTGGGTATGCGCAGTTTCTGCTCTTGAGCTCTGTTTAACTGTCTGTGAGAAGAGTAACGTGTGTGAGAGTAGGCAGTAGTGTTATTATAGGTGACAGTCCTCCAAACAGAGACACAAAGAAAGCACAGCTCTACCCACAGCACACATGCCCATTATTAAGTGGATCCCCAATACTGACCTATTGTTTTTGCACACACCCTTACTACGCTCTTCTGCATGAGTGCAATCTCTCGTTGCCACACATGTGTATTTTTGCTTTATTGAATATTACAGCATTTATTATATCATGTAAGCATTTTTCCTAAGATCCCCTTAGAGACGAAGGCTAGTTAATGCTGTTCATGCTTAATATTCCTCAACTACCAACATAGTGACTGGTAAGTGGTCAGCCTTCAACGTATATTTACAAAACGAGAAAATGAATAAACGAAATGATCCATTGGAAACGTGGGTGGCCTATTCTACCTAAGATCAAGTCAAGAGTGATGTAATCATTTAAAACTGAATGAGCACAGCTGTCAAGTGAATGAAAGAATAGATTTTTGTTTAAAGTAGCTGATGGTTTCTCACCACAGAATGTGGTGATGACGTCACCAGCTCTTGACCATTGTCCTCTCCTCCACAGTGTGAGAGACGCAGCAGGTGTGCTGGGAGCTGAACACCGTGGACTTCTGACAGCACCTTCTTGGAACCGGAGACAAGCTTCTCTAGAGGTTTAAACATCTTGACTCACACAGCTGTTAGAATGGCGGAAGTGAGTAGATTAAGAAGGGAAATTAAATTTCTCCAGAAGGTGATGTAAGGCTTTCCTGATCATCTGTCAGACTCTAATGCTAGAGTTTGAATGTTGAATGTTACAGGTTCGATCCCCAGGGTGGTGTGTTTGGAGGCGTGGCCTGTTTTAGAGACTGGAGCTAATGGAAGGGTTGGAACAAGAGCAGCATAGGGCGTGCCTTCAAAGAGGATTGTGGAATACCGCGCCTTTTTCTCTTCCCCAAGGGCTGGAGCCTCTGAAACCATGGACCAGAGCTGGAGGTGTGGCTTCTCTCTGTAATCCCAGTGTTGTCACAGAATACTTCCCTGACATAAGTACAAAAAGAAGAATTAAATTTAATATTTAAAGTTCCTGAACATATTTTTTTTTCTGTGCACACAGCATGGACCCATCTTATTGTGTTTCAATAAAACACAAAAAGTACTTTTTGATTAATAATTTTCTCCCCACTGTGTTCTTTGATAGCACTAAGGATTAAGAGATAGAGAAACAATTGTTTTTTGAACAAAGATGTACTGGTCTGCATTCTATCACTATAACAAAACACCTGAAGTAACTAACTGGTAAAGAGAAAAGGTCTGTTTTGCTTCATGGCTTTTAGTTTGGCTTTTGAGGCAGGGTCTCACTCTGTGGCTCAGGCTGGCCTCCAACTTCCATAACAGCAGAAGCAGGATGATCAACACAAGTCACTGTGACATCAACCCAGCATCTTGCTGACATAATGCCTGTTCAGTATCTCCACGATGAAGTTTCCTTTTCTGTCTCTCTATTTGTGCTCTTTTGAAGGAAGTCCCATGTGGAGCCCACATTTAAGGGGTAGGAATGTTCCATTCCCTGAAGTATGGGCAACTACATAACTAATATGGAATTCTTTATTGTGAACAATTTGTCTCCCGTGTGACAATTCTCCTGTCTAGTTCTTGAAATATTTGTTTATATTGGTGTGGACTCAAAGATGCTTATTTAGCACAGTGGGTTTCATTGCATATTTTGTTCCTTTTGTTTGTTTGTTTGTTTGATTGTTTTAGTTCAAGCTGCTCAGCTCTGGCCTTTGGGACCTCCTCAGCTGGTGGTGATACCTGATGGTCTCCTGACAGGCTTCCAGGGTGGGCTTTTCTTCCTTCCTGCCGCTAAGAGTTCCCTACACTTATCATGTGTCTCTCCTGCTCCCCACCTACAACCAGCCATTTATCCAAAGAATGCTGCTTCCTTGTATGGAAGAACACTATCAGAAATCAAGACCTGGGTCCTGGAAGTGCGTGTTACTACATGAACACTCTTGCTTTTGGGCCCTCTTAGCTAACAGGGCAAGGAAATATGTATGTGTATAATAACTGGCGTATATAAACACATCTCTAATTATTTATTCCTGTGTATTTATCTGCATTGATATTAAACTAAACATGAGTTCATGCTGATGTCTCAACTCTAATCCAGTAAATCCTAAATGAATCATTCTAGACCTCTTCCCTTGCCTATCTATAAACTCCCACTCAAAGCAAAAGAAACCTAGTGTTTACCATCTGCCATCCATTTCCTTAATTGCTCACTTCTAGCGTACACATATAGTGGTTTCAGAATTGTTAGCCCCAGTCTCATGGGAATCAACGTTACCAGTGAGAGCACAGAGCTCATGCACAGCGTTAGCTTCAGGTTTGACTCATTTTTAACATCATTTAGTTTAGCGCTTTCACCCCCACTATCCTCCATGAAGTACTTTTGAACATTTCTAATACAGATGGATTCTTCTGTCCTAGTCTTCAATGCATCCCCTGAACACCCAAGAGTGAGCTTTTATACGCATGCGCATTCAATTTCAGTCTGTGCTGTGAAGTGCTATGGGTGTTGATAAATGGATAGTGCCACGTAACTATTGTCACATGGTCATGCAGAATAGTTCTTCCACCTTAAAACACACCACAGCTGCACCCACTCAACCACTGGCTTTCTTCAAGACCATGGTAACCATTTATCCATTTGATGTCTCTGTGCTTTGTTTTTTTTTTTCTTTTCATAATCTCATACAACTAGTATCATTGAGTATGTAGCCCCTTTCCAATGGGCTGATTTCACTGAGAAATTGACATTCCAGAGTCATCCATGTTTTTGCCTGGCTTGTGTACTACATTCCTTGCTTGCCCGTATTCCATTGTTTGCATGGGGCACAGTTCATTGATAGCTTCTTGTTCGGAAAGCTACAAATAAAATTGTTACATTGACTTGCCTTGGGTTGTTTGTGCTGATTGATACTTTCCGATTGGCTGAGCATATACTTGGGCATCTGGTGGTGGGGTCCTACGCGCAGACTCGGGCTTTGAGACACTGTTGTCTTCAATGTGGCTGTACTACGGTTCATTCCCAGCTGCAACGGGCGAGTGAGCATTCTTACTGCTCAGCATCCCTGCCAAGAACTGAGGTCATTCGTTCTTGAATTTCAGCGGTTCCGACAGGAGAGCAGCTGAATTCCACCGCTGCTTCCATCTGCATCTCCCTAATGGACCAGCAATGCGGAACACCTTTTAATTTATAGTTCTTCCCTCCGTGTCACTTCTGTGGTGCATGTTCAGATTTTTGCTTATTTTCAAACCATGTTCATTGAACATTAGGAGGTCTTAAAATATATTCTGAAACAGCTCTTTTATCTATTATGTGGTTCATCAATACGTTGTCTTTGGCCTCCCTTATCTCCTGAGCTTTCTGCTCTCCTCAGTCTCTCCTGCAGCTTTTGAGCTCCACCTTCTGCCGCTCAAGGACATGTCATTTACTTCTTTCCGTAGCATTCTTTTTAAGATCCAGTTTTCCACCGGGCTGTGGTGGCGCACACCTTTAGTCCCAGCACTCGGGAGGCAGAGCCAGGTGGATCTCTGTGAGTTCAAGGCCAGCCTAGTCTACAGAGCTAGATCCAGGACAGCCAGGGACACACAGAGAAACCTTGTCTGAGCCATCTCTCCAGCCTCCATATCATTCCTCTATACATTACTGCTCTATCCTATCAATGGATTATATGAGGTATTCTTCCTAGAGAAGCACAGAGACGGTTTCCAAATTTCCTTTCACTCCAAAACCAAAATAATGATGGATATTCTTACAAACAATCATTTTCATAGCTATTAACATAGGATGAATTAAAATCCTATCTTACTTGCTGCTCTTGTGAAGGACCCAGGCTTGCCCTGCAGCACACACGTGGTGGCTCAAAACTGTCTGTAATTCCAGTTCCAGGGGATTAGAAGCCCTCCTTTGGCTTCTATGTGCTCCTGCACGCATGTGATACATATAAACTCAGGCAAGTGCACACACACACACACACACACACACACACACACACAAAAGTAAACTCTGTATCAAAGGCATCAATCCTTTCAAGACCTTTGCTGGGAATAATTCTCCCTCCGTCAGCCTGCCATGCTCATGGAGTAATTGTTTTCCCTTTTTGTGTAGGGTCAGGGTCAGAGGGAGGCTATGAGTGTACTTGGATGTATCATTTGCTTTGGTTACCCGTGTGTTCGATGCTCATAGAGATGAGACATGAGAAGTCCTCGGTCTCAGAGGACAGCTGCTTTTGCAAAAATGTCATCTTGGGCCTGGGGAGATGGATGGCTCAACTGGTAAAGTCTCACGAGCACAAGGACCCGAGTTCTGTCCCCAGAACCTGCGTGAAGATGCTGGACGTGGTGGTCCAGACTTGTAACCCTGACAACGGGGAATCGGACACAGAAGGACCACTGGGCCTGGCTGATTGGGGAGTTTCAGTACCATGAAAGACCTTGTCTCAAAGGAGGTGGACAGCTCCCTGAGGATGACATCCAAAGGTGTCTTCTGGCCTCCATGTGCCCGTGAACATGCACACATGCAAAGGAGAGGTGTAGCCTTCCCGTCCGCTATAGTTCATTTTTCTTTGAAAAAAAAAATCTTTATTCCATTTATTAGTGTGTGTGTGTGTGTGTGTGTGTGTGTGTGTGTGTGTGTGTGTTTATGTATAATTGTGAATACACGCATGCCATGGTGTGCCCGTGGAGTCAGTTATCTCTTTCCACCATTATATGAGTTCGGGGATTGAACTCAGGTTGTCAGGCTTATGCCCAAAGCATCTTTCACTGTGGTGCTCTGTCTGTGGTCCCTCTGTTTGTTTTCTCATCCTTAACTCAGACCTCATGCCCTGTAGGAATCTTGTCTACTGGTCTTTGCATTTCAGAGCTGCCTCAGAGTGAAAGTATTTAACAAGATGATCTGCATAGTGCATGCTCAGCTACTTAGATGGTTGAGTTATTTGGAGGCTTTGGGAGGTCTATTGCATTCCTATGACAATTGACCTTGGACCTACTTAAGACAAAATCTAGAATCTAGTCTTTGAGAATATCATTTATGTATACAATGAAATAAGATCATGTCCACCCCTTTCCCCCCCTCCAACTCCAAATGAATCTCTCCTAATAGACCTTCTGTTTGATTTTGTTATTGTTTTTTGTTTTTTTTGAGACAGGGTCTTACTATGTAGCCCTGGCTGGCCTGGAACTTATTCTGTAGACCAGGCTAGCCTCACACTCACAGAGATTCACCTGCCTCTGCCTCCTGAGTCCTGGGAATAAAGGCCTACACTACCATGCTCTGCCCAGAAGCAACCTCTTAGCATTTGTGCCTGTCTGAGTTTCGAACACCTCAAACGGAGCTACCTAAAACATGCAGTGCATAGAGACAGATTCTGTTTAAACCTCCCCAACACCCTCTGGGAGCTGTTACCAGACAGACTTGGGTATCCTCCTCTGGGAGCAGAAGCATCCTTCGCTTTTCTGCCTGGCCTTTGTGTATCCAATGTTGCCTAGAGCCTTTGGTGCTGGGACAGCATCTGCTCAGACCAAGGTGTAGAGAAGGAAGCTGCGGCAATTGGTGGGTTCACTGGCTTAGCCTTTACCTTACGCTTTTTAGGTTTCAGTTTCTGCTGCCAAGACGCTGAAGTTAGCCTTCGGCCTCTAGTAGTTTTGACCAATGTGGAGACTGTGCGTCAAAGGAACTCTGTCTCCTTCAGAATGTGTTGCGACACATTTAACTCCAAGTCATGTGAGTTGCGACCGGTCTTGCACTTTAACGGGTACCTTGGATGTCTGAGAATAAGCCGGTCGTGGCTTTATGGGCCTTTTAGGGAGGGAAAGCTGCTGCTGCTGTGCTGCTTCTGCTCTTGATGCCGGGGAATGCACAACCGTGCTGGGAGCCAAGAATATAAACAGCCAGAACAATATGTTCAGCATTTAGGAAATACGGCTAGACGCAGTGAACACAAATGACCGAACTGGCCCCGTGGCCAAAGGCATTTCCTCTGCACATTTTACCCACCCCAGTAATGGCGGCCCGAATGTGCTGCCTAGCCCTCATGATCCTGGATGTCTGTGCAGTGGGGAGCATTTCTTTCGACTTGGCTTGTATTGATCTTGGGTCTTTCACTAGATGACGGTTGTTTTAAGAGAGAGAAGCATGTCATGGCTAAATGACTCTGTGGATAGGTCCATTCCACACGAAGGGCCATGAGCCCAGGGGAGGGGATCACTAGGGAGACTGAGACAACACAGTGTGGGTCTGGTCGAGGAAGTGCCCATCAGTTTGAGAATCAACACTGCCCTAAACCTGTGGATCCTGAGAACTTTCCTGGCTTCCCATGTATCGCGCACGGTTTTTAGCTAAGAATACAAGACCACAGAAACAGACTTCTCAAGCTTGGAGTTAGCAGTTTTATGTGTTTGGGAGCATCATCCAAGTGTAAGTGATAACAATAGAGGCAGATTCTTTATGCTTTTAATAGCTAGATTAAGTGGTCATTTCTAGGTCAGCTTTTACTGCTGTGACCTTTGCCCTCATTGACTCTGTTGGAGATTTTTCAGAGCCCCTATACCACCACGGTATAGAAGCTAGACAATATAGTGAGGATGTTTACTAAATAAGCAGTTTGAGCTTCTCTTGTCTCCAATAACATGGTAATCATGTGAGAATTGTGGGTTTAATTTGCTTTACTACAGTAGCCTTTTTTCTGTGTGCATCCCATAATATCAGGTTGTAGATCTCAAGTATACCCAACAAAATTTATTTTAAAATAACTAAGCGGGAGGGACATAAAGTGGTCGGCGTACCCCAACAAGCACACTGTCCCCAGCCTCCTCTTCATCTTTCAGCTCCCGTGACTAGAGGAAGAGGGAGGAGGTTCGTCAAGAGTGGGGTTCACTCTCTCTTCATGAAACACCTACTGGTTCCCAGACACTTTTCTGCTAAGTATCGTATCACGTGACTTGATTCCAGAACAATTCATCAAGGCAGATATCATCAGTCCCATTTTATAGACGGGAAAACCACAGGGCTCAAACGGTAACTTTCCACAGTCTCTGAGCTACAGGCAGTGTCTGAAGCCGGGGAGATCTGACTGTTTGGAACCAGTTTGGTTGTTCGATATCTCCCTGACATGGAATCCCTCTGCCCTGCAAGTAGGGCAGACTGCTCTTGGGGGAGCTGGGGACTGTGGCTGTCACAAGTGTGTGAAAGAGGCACCAACCTGTGGAGAGTCAAATTTGCAAAACCGTAAAGCCATAATGACCACACCTCTAAGGTCCAGGTCTAGGAAGTACCAAAACGGTTTCAGACAGAGCCAGAAGAGAGATGAGCCCAATTTCTCTCCTTTCCCCACAGTAAAAATGAGGACTTGGGCCGGGCGGTGGTGGCGCACGCCTTTAATTCCAGCACTCGGGAGGCAGAGGCAGGCAGATCTCTGTGAGTCTGAGGCCAGCCTGGGCTACAAAAGTGAGTTCCAGGAAAGGCTCTAATGCTACACAGAGAAACCGTCTCAAAAAAAAAAAAAAAAAATGAGAACTTGGATTCCACACAAGGTGTTGCTGTTGCAGCTGAGGAAAACCAGCAGGGTTTGGAGATCTGTGCTTTTCTTCAGATGGAAAAGAATGTTTGAGAACAAAGATGAAAGCAAGACAATGCATGCCATCTTTTAGCCAAAGGAAGGTTCGAAGGAGACAGAGCCCAGTAGGTAAAAGAAAAATGACTCCATTTTTCCTCAGGATCTATTTAAAATTTTAGACAGGAAGTGCTTAATGTCCTGCTTTTAAATTAATTTCTCCCTTCCATCAGCAGCACCAGAATAATTGCTGTCGCTGCAGTGACCCCTCGCCATGCCGTGTAAGGGAGGCGGCAGGGGTAAGTGTGAGAATTGGATGTATAGAGGAACCGGAGCAAGCTAATGCAGTGTGTATCCTAAACTGCAAAAATAATTACCTTCGGGGTGGTAAGACAGCCAGACCGTGTCACTGGATTATTACAACATTGCCTCATTGCTCCAGATCCTAAGTCTGTTTTCTGGGTTTTTATATTTTTGTTGAGAAATGAGGTTTCAGTTAAATCTTTGTTACTCTTTCCCTGGAGCGAAAACTGTGAGCAAGGCAAAGACTCAGAACAAATCTTATTTCTGGACACAGCCTTCCTTCCAGGGTATCTTTTTCCAAAATACCACTTATCTTTGCAGACCATGGAGTTGCATCATACGATAGATCATTAACCACCATTTATGGATCACCTCGGATGCATCCTTTACCATCAGGGCTATAAAGACAAATGATACCCTCTGTGCCCTCGGGGAGCTCATGTTTAGTGGAGAAGAGAGATGACTGAGTGAATAGTCACTCCATAAAAGTTTAATAGTCAAAGACAACACAAAACTGGGTGAGCGCATTCAGTGTCTTCCAGGCAGACAATGTCTCGCGTTTTCTGTCGGAAAGCAAATTCTCCTTGTTAAGAGAAATAAGTTGGCACCATCCAAACGAGCATCCCTGTATTAATCAGTCTCTAGCTGTCAGAACCCTGTAGCTAGAGTGGCCCTGATTCCCTGCTACTAAAATCTACTGACACACAGCCAAGCTCAGTATAATACAATCGCATGGGGAAAATAACACATTTTCCTGGGTATGTAATTAGCAAAAGCCCTTCTGTATTTAGAATCTATGACATGTTCACTGCATAACACTTTGGGGAAGTCACATCCAGCCACATATTTAGAAGGTGTCCCATGGCAAGCTGGACAATCGGCGTTGGTGTCACAAAGCTGAACTTCAGAATGAGTCCTGGCTTGTCTGGTACCTGGAAGAGGCAGGGCCAGCAACAGTTATCAGTTTTCTTTTCCTCGTTAAATTTAACAATCTGGTCCTCCGTGGGCTCTTGTGGAACAGGAGATTTGATATCTCACACTTGGTGCTATGGATGGAATAAGATGTTATTCACTTTGATTTTTTTTTTATCCCCTGAGCTTTGTAGAACTGTTTCACAAATATTTAAGGTGGTGTGGCTCAGTGGAAATACACAGGTTAGGTGATCTGTCTACCTTGAGAATCAATTCTGCTTTTCTGAGTCTTAGTTACTTTTCTTTTACTGTGAAGAGACACCATGATCAAGGCAACTTATAGAGGAGTTTGTTGGGGCTTACAATTTCAGAGGGCGAGTCCATGAGCATCGTGTGAGGGGGTGCGACAGCAGGCAGGAAGGCGGGGTGCGGGAGGAGTAGCTGAGAACTTACATCCTTACCAGCAAATAAGAGCGACAGGGGTGGGGGTGGGGGGTGGGGGTGGGGGTGGGGGTGGGGAGTGGGGGTGTGGGTGGGGAGTGGGGGTGTGGTTGGGGAGTGGGGGTGGGGGGTAATTCTCATTCAAACTACCACAGATGCCCTGAACGTTATTGCAACCTCTGATTCATTTAAAAAACAAAAAAACAAAAAACAAGATTCTGTCTCAGAGTTCATTGACTTGTGGGACATTTGAGTTATTTGAGGTAAACCTCAGAGCTGACTCTGTGTGGCCTCTCCCAGATCCTCTCCTTTATCTTTTTCCATCTGCTGATGTGCAGGTCGAGATTAATTTGTACACAGACTGGTAGACAGAGAGGAAGTAAGAGGAAGGCATAGTACACACCCTCGTTTTGGTATGCTGAATTGGTAGCTTGACAATTATCTAGGGACTAAAAGCTGATATGTTATTTTAATTAGACACTTTGTGAACATGGGGGCGTGGTTGAGGTTAGGCACAAACAGGATGTCCAGACATTCAGGGGCACCTTACTCTGGAATGTAAGTGTTAAGTGGATGACAGTGAGTGGCAGTCACAAATCTCCCTACATTCCAAGATACTTCAAAAGATGCCTCTTGCACCCACAGACTGGCTGTCTTGAGAGCGACCCTGGTAACGTTCATGCTTTCCCAGTGGCTCCCTCAGAGAGGCAGCCATAGGTGGTCTCTGCAGTCAGTGGTCAGCTGTGAACCTGGCGCTCATGACGAACCAGTGGACTAGTTTGTGACCCTTGTGAGACCATTTGGGAGAGGTTTACGGAATAACCATGACCACTTTGAAGTACTCTTTGCTGCTGTGACAGAATTTATGCCTGCTCAATTTGTGATGTTACGTTGGTTGAAGAACACGGCTCTACAGGTAACATTAGTCTGCTGGCTGTCAGTTCAACACCTCCACATAGCTCACCAAGAATAACCTAGAATTTTGAGGTTTGGGGATCCCTAATGACTCTGCGACATCCGGGAATCACTACAAAATGATGTGTTAGACCATGTGTGAGGGATTGTTAGCTGACACTCAGCATCAAAGTCTTCTTCCTTTCCTTGTATAAAAATTGGTTTTTTATTTGTGGTGACAATGACTCCAAGCTGAAAAACTATGCATTCTAACACTCCTTCTTTATTGTCAAGGTGACATTGTGGAAGTGATGTTGGCTCAGGATTTTAAGACGGTAGCAGATGCCTGAAGAACAGATAAAACAACTTATCAACCCACTCCAGGCAGACAGCCCAGGAGTCACTTCTTCTGCACTTCCTTCTTATTCGAACGTGGTCCACGGATCTTGATGTTGTTGCCATTCCTCCCGCTATTGGATCAGACCAAGCGGCTCCAAGGGACCATCCAAGCCTAACTATAGGTGGTGTTCTCAGAGAAATGTCCCAGTTAATGAGGCAGAGGGGAGCTTGCTCATGCCAAGATGGAGCTACTTATGTCAAGCTCAGACCAAAGGAGATCTAAGAGGTCATAAGGGAGGGGATACTAGGCTTGCACATCTGAGATGGGAACTAATCAAAAGAAAGTCCTTATGCACACATATACGCTCATGATGAGAACTGTTACAGGAACTCTCTGACAGCATAGAGTATTCTAGATAAAATTACGTGTGTATCCCTATGAGCTGACTTGCCTGGGGAGCCTTCTGTTCTCATCTCTTCTGATGCTTTGACTGCAGAAAGATGTTGGCCATGTTGCCTGCGGACAGAAGCTAAGCACCACAAGGGTAGCATCAAACAACAGAAGGGGTCTGCGTTTGTCGCCTGTGAAACCTCTAGACTAGTTCCGGATGAGCTTTCTACTGCCAGATCTCTGGAGGAAACGAGTCCATTTAAACCACTGTGTCCCTGGTGGCTTTTCTGTACGCCGCCACCTAATTCATGCAGACTGCATGCCATGGTAGTAGTTTGGAAAGCATGGCTTGGACATAGCTGCAGTTTTCACTGGGAAATCATTACTCCCATAGCCGTGCATACATTCTGTACATACATATAGTTACATTCTGTAACTACATATGTGGTCAGAGAGTGAGAGATATTTAAATAATGAGTCTAGACCACACCTACTCCAACAAGGCCACACCTCCTAATAGTGCCACTCCCTTTGGGGGGCCATTTTCTTTCAAACCACCACAGTCAATGTCTTCTTAAGTCACTATTTAGATGATGCTATGTGGGACCATCCAGTCTCTTCACGCTGCACTGAAAAGTTCTGCTTTTACTGTAATTTGTTTCCTAGGGCATCTGTCATGCCCCACCCTTCCTAGAAGAGGCTCTATGGAGCTCTCTCCCTCCCTCTGAAGGTGTAGCACTCAGCAGAGTGAGGGACCTCCTAGTGAGGGGAAGCTAGATTGGTGAGCTCCTCTGTTTGGTTGTCGGACAACACATGGCTGGTGTTCAGTCATTGGAGCTTTGGGGTTAAGCCCTCGACAGGAAGTCTCTGTCACTGAAGATAGAGTAAGTACTGAAAAGGTCCCCAGCTCTCAGCTCCTGTGTAGACAGACCATGCTTCTCCGATCCCATAGAAGTTCAGGACACTCTTACTATTTTTTTGTTGCTGTGATAAATAAGACATTGTGACCAAGGCAACGTGTAGAAGGGAGAGTTTATTCGGCTTCCAATTCCCAAGGGTCAGAGTTTATGATGGCAGAGCAAAAGAACAGCTCACAACTCACATCTTGATCCACAACTACGAGGCCAAGAGCGAGACACTGGGATTGGTACAAGTCTTTTGAAACCTCAAGGCCCACTACCAGTGACACACACTTCCTCCAACAAGGCCATACCTTCTAGTCTTTCCCAAACAGTTCCACCAAACAGGGGAGAAATATTCAAATAAATGAGCCTGTCAGGGCTGTTCTCATCCAAACCACCCCAAGGACTTTCTGATGCTACACTTCAGTCCCCTGCACAACCCATGACACTTATTTACTGAAAATGGGATGAGTTGTCTAAGGCTTCTGGCATGTCTAACTTGCACACGACACAAAAGTCATACAGGAACTGCTTTTCTTTAAACAGCATTTTTATTAGATTTATTTAGTGTGTATGTATGTGTGCCTAGGCACTTTTCTACCAACAGTGTTGGCCAGAGAACAACTTGCCTGTACCACCTGGTCATCAGGCTTGGTGACAAGAGCTTTTACCTACTGAGAGGTCTCACTGGCCCAAGGAATTGCTTTGAATGTTGACAGGAAAAGTAGTTCTACTCTTGATATTTGTCACCGTGACCATTAGTATTGATTGAGTCTAGAAATCAACTGAGAGACCTGCCTCTGTGGGGGGTCTGCTCATGCTATTTCCAGGAAGGATAAACTGACAGAGAAAGGATTTCCCAGAATGCTTAGCGCCTTCTAGCAGTAGCCCAGATGTAAAGAAGTCCAAGGGGAAAGCAGAACTGCTTTGGACCATTTGCTGGCAGAACGCAGATGGCAGGCAATGAGCGGTTTGTGTTTGCAGCTGGCTTCTCCTTGAGTCTTCCCGGGCTCCCTTTCCCGGCTGCTCACTCATCAGAGGGCGCCTCCTTAATGTGTAGTGCTGACAAGGCATTTCAGTCCTGCGGCTAATTAAAGTCACTCTTCAGCTCCGTGTGACAAGTTCTTCAGACTCATAAATCAGAAGTTAGATCATCTTTCTCATCTCCTTGTCTTTCTGTAACACATTGGCTGCTTTCATGATGGGTCACCCCCCAACCCCCAACAAAAACCCCAAACAAATAAAACTACTGGTGAAAATATCTGGTGTGTTTTTGCTTACTAAGTCAGCCATACACAGCCAAAAATACAAACGGAAAAAAAAAGTTTTACTTTTTCAGTTCAATGCATGGCCATGAGAAACCGACTTAGAGTGCTTAAAAAAAAATAAAATAAAATCAGACAGTGAGTATCTGTTACAGACCTGTGAGTCATTCTAGGGTGGAATTGAGACAGACCCAGAGTTACCTGGGGAATGCAAACATGGTCCGGCCAAAGTCTGAACACCGCACGCGCAGGGACCAAACAAAATGATCGCCAGGAAAGAGGAGCCTGTAAGCAAAGCTCTTGACAGCGCCAACACCGGTGAAAAATGGCCTTGGAGATTTCTCATTAAGGATATCTGAAAGCACAGTTCTTATCTCTCACTCTGGTCCCCCTCTCTCAGTTGGGGCACACAGGCTGTCTCTCCCCTCTGGTTTCATCCCGCGCTGGAGGCGAGCTGTGTTCACGAAGGTCAGATCCGGTTGGGTGGATGGATTAGGTTACTGCTCCCGACTGATGAAAAACTGGAGCTTCAAAGCTGTTCATCTAAGAGCCACACCCAGCAGAAATGACCCTTAAATTCACCCTACTGATGGCAGCACTTGGGAAAAGGGGAGAACTTTAAAAACAAAAAAAACAAAACAAGTTTGAATAAATCTAATCATTAGCAGCCCGAAAGAAAGCATTAGACGATTCTGAGGCAAGATTGACTTACACAAAACCGTGGAATATTTTTCATTAATTCATGTCCACAGACAGTCCATCCTTAGAGGGCTTCCCTTTCAAGGCCCTTGAACGGCCGATTTCTCAAACACTAATTTCCCATTAATGCTCTGTTTCTTGTGAGATTTATTAAAGAGAAGAAATAATTTTTTACTTATTCTGTAATTGTCAGATAAAATATCCCAAAATTGAACTAAAAAAATGCTGTTTAAATATACCACGTAGACAAAGACGTCTAAATTTTGAAATCTAATAGCTAAGCTGTATTTGTGGGATTATACATTAAACAGTCACTCAAATGACTTTAAAAAAGAGAAAGTGTGAAAAGATAAAATTGAGAAGTGTTTTCCAAAAAGGCCGAGCATAAAGTGTCTTTACTAAAAGGAAATATGGTATAATATCATATATTTTATGTCAGGAATGTACTCAAAATACCCTCATACCCCAAATTACTGAAATAATAAGGTGTATTAACTCTTCCTTAGTGCAGAATAGTTAAACATCAGTACTTAAAATGCCTTGGCCCAGATGTCCAGATGAATGGATAATGAAATCGTGGTATAACAACACAATGGAGCCTCATTCAGTTGTGAAGAAAAATAAAACTATGAAATATGTAGGAAAACGAAACCCAGAAAGTGTTACATTAAGCAAGGTGACCCAGACTCAGAAAGACAAAAAATCACATCTATTCTTTCATGTGCAGATCCTACATTTTAATATGTGAGTGTAAGTGTAAATGAGCACAGATACAGGCCAGGAGGTTGGGGAGGAAATCATGAGGGGGAAGAGGTATCCAGGTAGAGGGGCAGACAAGAGGACCAGTGTGACATGGGAACAGAAAGGAGAATATGGGAGTGGAAGGGTAAATAAAAGAAAGGGTGTGGAGAGGCAAGGAGAAGAGAGAATCAAGGAAAAATGTTGGGAAGGTGCCATAATGAAACCTAGTATCTTGTATGGTTTAATATATAATATAAGCAGGTTTATTTTTCAAATGCCTTTGAATGGTTTGTACTGTGACATTAAGATAGACTAGGCGATGTTGTATACAAGTAGTTAGACCCCAGTGACTGAAAACCCATAGATGAACTTCTGTTCATGCTACATGCTCCCTGTCCTTGATGCTGGATCATCAATAATATTGACCTGAAAACCGGACTAGATCCCGAATTCACGGAGTTTTCCTCAGCATCTGGGAGGAGGTCCCAGGCCTCCGTGTTTTCTTATTGGTTACCCAGGCTTTCTTCAGGCTTCCTGGTTTAGAACCACTGTGTAGGACAGGTTCATTATATCATGATTGATTTTTCTCTGTGATCTCCTTCCTAGACTTTATACCTATTGCCTGTCAGAACCACACAACCACAACCTGTGACAAAATGATGTTGGTGCAGGGTTTTAACATGGTAGCCGATGCCTGAAGAACAGATAAAACAACTTATCAACCGACTCCAGGCAGACTGCCCAGGAGTCACTTCTTCTGCACTTCCTTCTTATTCAAACGTGGTCCATGGATCTTGATATTGTTGCCATTCCTCCCACTATTGGATCAGACCAAGTGGCTCCAAGGGACCATCCAAACCTAATTATAGGTGGTGTTCTCAGAGAAATGTCCCAGTTAATGAGGCAGAGGGGAACTTGCTCATGCCAAGATGGAGCTACTTATGTCAAGCTCAAACCAAAGGAGGTCTAAGAGGTCATGAGGGAGGGCATACAACACTCGCATATCTGAGATGGGAACTAATCAAAAGACTCTGAAATTCCTTATGCACACATACATGCTCATGGTGAGAACTGTTACAGGAACTCTCTGACATCAGAGAATATTCCAGATAAAATTGCATGTCTGAAGAACTTCTCCTGGTCACTATCTACATTACCCATAGAGGAACTGTCAACCCTTGCAGTGAACTTCTGTGGCTGGTGAGTTCTATCTCCCCTCCTTTTTCCAAGTTCCCCTCTGTTTCAACCTCCTCTCATGTCAGTGTTCCACCCCAGTAAGCAGATTCTAGACTTCAGCTCCCCGTATATCACCTTCTATGATTTGCTTACAAAGCCAGAACTCTGCAGAGCTTTGAGGATGTGCTCTCTGAGACTCTGGCACACCATTTGTGCTGCATTTTAGAGATGAGTCACAGAAACCCACTCTGGTGTGAATGGGCAGGAGAAAGGGCTTATGAAAATTCCAAACAACAGAATGATGGGGATCATTTTGCTGTTTGAATGAAATACAAAATAAAGACCACATCCCTTCTTCATCATCTTCTTCTTCATTTTCTTCTTCTTTTCTCCTCCTCCTCCTCTCCCTCTCCCTTCTCCTCTTCCTCCTCCTATTCAGAAGATGTGAGGCTAAGGACTATTATTTAAGGAATATATTTAAGGAATCACATTCTAGAACATGCTAATTTCTCATTACACTTAAATACAAGGACCGGGGTTGCTGAGATGATTTGGTAGATGTGGTAGTTTGAATAAGAAGGGCCCCTATAGACTCATATATTTGAATACTTAGTCACCAGGGAGCGGCACTATCAGGAGGTATGACCTTGTTGGAGGAAGTGTGTCACTGGAGGCGGGCTTTGAGGTCTCAGAAATTCAAGCCAGGCCCAGTGGCAGACGGTTCTCTTCCTGCTGCCTGAGGATCTGGATGTGGAACTCTCAGCTACTTCTCCAGCACCATGTCTGCCTGTATGTCACCATGCTTCCTGCTGTGCTGACAATGAACTGACCTCTGAACTATAAGCCAGCCTCAATGAAATGTTTTCCTTTATAAGAGTTGCTGTGGTCGTGGTATCTCTTCACAGCACAGAACACCGACTAAGACAGTAGGTAAAGTGCTTGCTGCAAAAAAGTCTGAAGAACTGAAGTTTGATACACAGAACCTATAAAAATCTGTGGTGGCTTCCATCTATAATTCAAGCTCTTTCACCATGAGATAAGAGGCAGAGACAAGAGAATCCCTTGGAAGTTTGTGGGTCAGCTAGTCTGGAATATGTGGGCAGCGGAAACAACAAAAACACCTGTTTCAACGAAGTGGGAAGAGAGAATGGACTCCTGAAAGTTGTCCTCTGACCTCCGCGTGCAAGATGTGACATGCTACACACACTCCACAAATAGTAATAATAATAATAATAATAATAGTATGAGAATGAAAAGCGAAATTCAGGCTTTTTATCAAGCCAACTCGGATATGCATTTACAGCATGATATAAAATAAACCATACATAACATTTATATCCGTAAGCTTCTTAGAATAATTTTACTGTAAGCTGATTGTAGATAATTATGAAAATTAGGGTATAAACAAAAAAAAATATTCATGCCCCCAGAATGAAGAAGTTATCATGGCAAATACTTGGTTGTTTCCCTCTCAGCATGTTACATGACTTGAAATGTGTTCTAACAGCCTGGGGCGGGGGAGAAGCTGGGGCATGTGTGTATATAGTGTTATTAATATGGGGAAATAAAGCTCAAATGTTAAAATAAAGGTGGATTAGTGACTTTTTTCTAAGTGGCAGTGGGGAGAGATTGAACCCAGGGCCTCATACACACCAGGCGAGCACTCTACCAGTGAGCTGTACCCTCACTCCAGCTTCCTTCTGGGTGCACCTGCTACATCAGGCAGGCTTCTAGCCTTGCCACAATAATTGAAGTTCTGATCAGCCAATCAATCAGCCTTTGGAGAAAGCTCAGTGTAGGTGAGCCTTCTTCCCAGGAACCTTAGTTTACATATTTTGCATCAACATTGCATTTTGGGGGTTTCTACAAACATCCCCACATTCTCTTTCTGTGCGGAGCCCCACCAAAGCGGCCAAGTCCATCGGAGTCCATCTGAGAAAACCTTTTCCCCAGGAGCTGCTTTTATTCAGGCGCCATACCTCACAGCATCTAGTTCATCCTCTCTGCCCATTTCCCAGACTCCTTTGCCAATTGGTTTACTGCTAGTTTTAGCCATCGGAAACAGCAGAGGAGAGTGGGTGACTGTCGTGAGAGAGAAGGCCGCGTTATCCTGTTTGCTTCAGGCCCTATCAGCAGTGTCTACAACTGGTCGTTTATTCTAGAAAGGGCCATTGGCTTTGGACTTCTGCCTCGCAATCCGAGAATGTGCCCCATAAAGTCATCTTAGACAAACCAACGCTGGCTAAGCACAAGCCCCACCTATCTCCACGTGGTACCCGTAGGCTTGCTCATGCCAGCTTTAGTCTCCATGGTGTGAGCAGTCCGGTTGTTAGCTCTGCTTTCTTCAGTCAGGATCATTCATACCTACAGAACTTCCTTTGGCTCTTTTAACCCTTTGGTATCTGGAAAGCTCATTTACAAAATTAAACCAGGTCTTTAAAAAAAAAAAAAAAACTCTAGGCCGGGCAGTAGTGGCGTACGCCTTTAATCCCAGCACTCGGGAGGCAGAGCCAGGAGAATCTCTGTGAGTTCGAGGCCAGCCTGGGCTACCAAGGGAGTTCCAGGAAAGGCGCAAAGCTACACAGAGAAACCCTGTCTCGAAAAACCAAAAATAAACAAACAAACAAATAAGTAAAAAAATTTTTTTAAAAGTCTAGTGAGATAGCGGTTTTCCTTGGAGAATTGATACCTAGGGGAGGGATCCTGTGGTTTAATCTTGTTCTTCCTTAGAGGGAATCCCTGTATCCATGATCTTGCATTCCAGGCTCTGGCAGGAGCTCCTTCAAGGGGTCAGACAGTTGAAAACACCCAAGCCAGAGACTTCCTTTTTCTATGTCTGTCCTGCCTTCTCATTCTCTTCTCTGGGCATTATAAGCAGGGGACTGGGTTCCGTGCTTCAGTCAGGAAGGGAGAAAGTGGTGGGGAAAAAAGGGAAAGTCTTACTGCTGCAAAAATGCTAGGTAGCCGCGTCAACACAAGCACACAGACCTCATCTCAATGGCGACCGAAGTTTATTCTGGAGCCAAATATGAGTGATCATGGCCCCAAAACACAGATTATCCCAAATTCCAGGTTCCAATGTGGAAAATGCATTATGGAATTTTTATAATAACAGAGCAAATGAAGTGAAATCAAAGTACTTTTCTAGTTCCTGGATAGATACATCAGGAAGGTGGTTACAGCAGAGTCGGGAAAGCTCTGCTATCAGCTTCAGATGCCGTCGGACGATGGCCTTGGCCTTCTGGTTGATGGACTTACCTGAGAGTCACGGGGTGTTAGATCACACACAGTGGGCAGTAAAAGGTATTTAGGGAGAGAAGATAGGCAAGATGTTTGGCTGTGGACCCCCACAATCACCCTTTGTGGAAAGTTCAATGTAAATGGACTTCTTCCTAGGAACTTTTAGTTTACATATTTTACATTAATGATGCATTTTTTCAGGTTTCCACAAGTACCCCCACAGTCTCATTCTGTGCTGACTCCCACAAAGTTGCAAAATTATTAACAACATAAATATTATCGTTTGAAGTATTAACTATTGGAATAAACATCCGCTTTGTCCAGTACTGACCCTGTGTTGTATGTATGTGTGTGTGTGTGTGTGTGTGTGTGTGTGTGTGTGTGTGTAAAATAGACAAGTCTTCTCTATTCTGTTATGTTATGGTTTTCAGAGATTAGAAAACAGAAGAATTATTAATATGGCTTCAGATTAGATGATAAACTTCATAAAAGCATTTCATATATTTAGGGGTTGGGGAGATGGCTCTGTGGAAAAAGCACTTGTTGGGCAAGCATGACCACAGTTCAGATCCCCAGAACCCAGAGGAATGCTGGGTGGACATGGTGGACCACTTGTTATTATGGCACTGGGGACGGGGAAGACAAGGGATCCCTGGAGGATGCTGGCCATTTGTGCTGCTCATACCAGCAAGCTTTGGGTTCACTTGAAGAACTTTGCCTCAGTAAATGAAGTAGAAAGTGACCAAGGAAGATCTCTCTCTCTCTCTCTCTCTCTCTCTCTCTCTCTCTCTCACACACACACACACACACACACACACAAACAAACGCACACATGCACGCGCACACACGGGTGCACATACACAAATACACAGTGCACATAGATACATAAAAAGCCATTTACTCTGTCTAGAACATGTAGGACTGAAAATTCAGCAGTTCGTTTTTCTAAGGTTCATAATTGTGGTAGTGTTAAACTGAGGTTACATTTTTCTCTCGTTCCGAATTATCAAACAGTCAGACGTTTTGTTCCCCCATTAAAGTTGATTTAAACATACAGCTTATATAGGTTATATGGGATTTAGTTCCACGGTTTCTTGAACCAAGAGAAACTTAAGATGGATAAGCTGTGTTAACGCTACGAATCCATATGTGTTTTTATGAAGCTGAAAAGCAAGTCCAAGATTTTATGTGCCCTCTAAAAGATAAAGTCTTTAGAGAGAAGCACGCTCCTACCTCCATAAATATTGTACCAATGGATTGCGCATTATCTAATAACAATAATAAATACACCCCAGTCAAAGGCAATTTTGAGTTTGTAATTGATTTTGACCATTAATCCACATTGAGTAACTGCAGGATACAGCAGAGTGGAAATGATGATGTGGCTGATGCACAGAGACCATTTTCCATCCATTTGAGTAGCCCATTTTTAACCCTCTCAACGACTGCACAGACAGACCATTAGGTACCACACGACTCAAATGAAAGATGTGTTTGGAGGAGGGAAGGGAGGTTAGAGTAAGTTAGCTCAGAAATCTTGCAAGAGATCTTAAATATGGCACCTGAAGAACTAAAACTGGTATTTTCAAAAAATTAATAGTTGTATCACAAGCAAATGCAACAATGTAATTTTGTTTATGAATATGTGTGTGTACACATGTTTGCATGTATATGTAGAGGCCAGAGGCTGATGTCTACTGTCTTCCTCTTTTAAGATTCATACTATTTTCTGAGATAGGCTGTCTCACTAAGTCTGAATCTCAGAATCAGCCAGGCTAGCGGGCCAGGGATCCTCCTCCTGTCTCTGCCTCCCAGCACGGAGATTATAGGTGCATACCATCATGTCCAGCTTTTTATGTGGGTGCTCAACATTCAAACACTGATCCTCATGCTCATGGAGCAGTCACTTTCCCAACTGAGGCATCTCCCCAGCCTCTGAAATTAATTTTATGGCAGGAAAATGAGCCCCGCTTCCTTAGAAGTGTAGAACAGCTTCTTGAGGCAATTTCAAATGCTGACATGCTAGAACGGTGGCCTAGTTACACAAGAATCCCTCTGAATTCATTGGAAGTCCCCTTGATGAAGTTAGTCTGAAAATAAAGAAATTCCATCTTTAGTCAAAAGAGTTCTTCAGTCATTTCTGGACAGGGGCTCAGTTTAGAGTGACTAACAATAGCAGAATCCCTGAGTCTGCTAAGACTCATTTGAAAGCAGTTGATGGAAATGTAATGCGGCTCGTGCTTTTAAGGTTAGACCCATAGCAGAGGGTGGTCCATGTTACTGGAACAATTAAGCAGAAATTTGATGCCCAGATAAAACCAACCCCAACTCTCTAACTGGTTTGAAATTGCTCTGAGTTCCGAAACTAAAAGACAAGGCCATGTATGGCCCACTCTGCCTGCCTGTCTGTCTGTCTGTCTGAGAAACACACTGGATAATGTTAAATTTGAACTTAACAATACAACCAATGAAGTTATATACCTTTAGATAGAATCAGTGTGGATCCCTCAGTTCTCTAGGGTTAAACAGCTTAAATACCTTCCAGAACTTTCAGTGCTAGGTCACTGGGGGCCATCTTACTAAATGGTAGCAAACATAAACCGACCTATAAAAACAGAGCCCAGACTTTTTTTTAGCTAACAAATGGTAAAATATATGTAGCCTCCTTATTAGAATGAGATAAAAGTAACTTTTCTTTTTTTTACATTAGGGGACAAATTGGAAGAGTGGAGCTCAGTGTATTTTTACATATGCGTACCCTCACCAAACCAATACTCAGATTAAAAAAAAATAAGAGTTTTCCGTTTCTCTGAAGGTTCCTTTGCAGTTCTTCTCAGTCAGTTTCTCTGAAGGCTGCACTGTTCTGACTTCCATTCACCTTGCCTGCTCGTACTTGCCTTTGAACGAGTAGTAAAATGTTAATGTAGCTGTTAATGGTTATACAGCTCTCAGAGACACCACAGGTCAACGTATTTTCCCTCACTCATTGGTTAAAAACACTATCTAGCACCAATGCTGCCCGGAAGATAGTGAGAATATGATATTGAACAAGGAAGAATTTACGCCTGCCCTCGGGAAAGTTCTAGAACACGGAAGAATACATAAAGCATACAACTGAGCGTGAGGCAGCTGCATAGCTTGGTGAATGCCCCCACGTGAGGGGGTGCCAGATGTCAAGAAGGGTGCATCGCGTGATGATGGGGGTCAGTGGCAGCTCCTGGAACAATTTGCAGCTGGACTGAGACTGGAAGGATCTGAGTCAGGACTAACCAGACAGAGATGAGGAAATACAGAGACAGAGAAACAATAGGAGTAAGTGTTCAGACTGGAGAGAGCCTTGAATAATTGAGGAACTGGAAACACACAGACAGACAGACACAGATAGACACAGACAGACAGACAAACACACACACAGAGACACACAGACAGACAGACACACAGACAGACAGACACACAGATACACACAGAGACACAGACAGACAGACACACACAGACACACAAGACAGACAGACAGACACACAGACACACACACACACACACACACTCATACACACACACATACACACATACACACACACACACAAACACACACTTCCTTTTAACTAGACAAGTGGAACGGGGCTCCATTCTGAAGGACTTTGCAGGTTGCATTCCAGAGTTTCTACTTAATTTCAAGGGCAGTGGGCACCCACAGAAAAAGGCTATCCTCATCAGATTGGCATCTGTCTTGAAGTATCACCATTAAGGGGAATTAAACATATGGAAAAAGAAAGGATGTGATGAACAGTTTGCGTGTTTTCATTTGGGACCAAAATTCGGAGTCAGGATCTTTCCTACCAGACACTGTTTACCACACTTGACTCTTTCAATCTAAGCGATGAGAAGTGCTGTGGTTTGGATGTGAAAGGTCACACACAGGCTTGCGAGTTTCTGCGTTTGGACCCCAGATGGTGGTGCTGAGTGGGGAGATGGTAGAAGTTTAAGGGGGAGGGGCCTAGCAGCAGGAAGTGGGTCACTGGGATGGGCGAGGGTGCTGTAAAGGTTACAGTCTGGCCCTGGTTCTAGATCCATCATGGTGTCAGGAGTACGAGGCTCATGTTTCTAACCTCCATGTCCCCAACTGCTCCTGCTCCATACCTTCCTTGTCATGATGGACTGCACCCTTCCAAACTATGACACCCCACCCCACCCCAACTCTTCTTCCTTAAATCGCCTCTTATCAGGTGTTTAATTCATTGTCTAACGATATGTATCAGTCACAGGACACAAGTCAGTGATGTCTGAGGATGTGTGACCTCAATTCCATCTTAGGAGAAAGGCATCAGTAGTCGACACAAAGCCACAGAATAGCCCAGCTTCCCAAGTAGCAAACGCAGGATTCACATCTGCCCCCCACATCTCTATGGTAAGACTCCTCACTGCACTTAGGATTTTCCATTTTCCATGTTACAAAACACTGTTTTCTTGATGCCTATATTTGCTTTATGACCATTATTAAGCTGGCAAGTTGAAGAGAAAAGGCACAAAATCATCTTTCTCAACCTGTCTTGTTTCTAGGACTTCTTCTTTGTGATCTATATTTAAACTAATATTCTAGAGAATTCTTTCTAACAGCTGCCCTATTCACTTCACTTCACACTTGCTTTATACACATGGATGTTTCAGCTGATTAGATTCCCTAGATGAACATGGCTACGCATCATAGGGGCACAGGTTATGTAAAGAGGCCACATGCTTTGCCCTCTTGGATGTGATAAATTGAAACACAATCGGTGTTATTCTTATTTCCTTCTTCCTTACTTGAATGGATTTCATTATTGAGCCCATTTTATTTTTGCCTTATACTAAAATTCATATATATGATTTCCTTACAATGGTGGCGTGTTGTTGAGGTTTGGATTTTTTTAAAAAAGATTTATTCATTTTTTATATGTATGAGTGTTGCGCTGGTATGTATGTATATGTATCATGTACATGCCTAGTGCCTAAGGAGGTTAGAAGAGGGTGATGGATCCCCTGGAACTGGAGTTGTGGCTAGTTATGAACTATCACGTGGGTGCTGGTCATTGAACCCTGGATCCTCTACAAGAGCAGCAAGTATGCTTAATTAATTGCTGAACCATCTCTCCAGCTCCTGTGATTCAGCTTTTTATTGGAGTTGAAATATCTACCCAATGCTGATGTGTCTATAAACTAGCATTGTTTATATAGTTGAAATATTTGCCATGCTGACAAAAAGTGAAATTAACACTTGATAGGCAGACATCAACAGAAAAATTCTGGCTATGGGAAGAAAATCCCGTATGATTTCATCCTAGTAAGCAGTAAATTTTTAATGGGCTCCAGGGACATGTATGCCTCTTAGGAAACTGGATTATAAATCCCTAGAGTGAAAGTATTCTGGGTTGAAATGTGTTCCTGAAAATGCATGTGTTAAAATCCTTAGTTTCAGTACCTTAGAAAATGAACTTATTTGGAAGAAGGGTCATTGGCAGGTTTAACTAGTTGGGTTAAGATGAGATCATATAGGATAAGGTAGAGTTGGTAATCCAGTGTGTCTGATACCTTGAAAGGGGTGAGCGGGGTTGGATATAAACACGTACACATAGAGAATACAGTGTGAAGAATACAGTTGTATATCAAGGAACAAGCAGATGTTTTAAGTGTGGGGTAAATATTCCCCAGCACCCACAGAGAGAGCATGGCCCTGCCAGCAGGTTGATGCTGGACTCCTGCCTCCAGAATGATGAGGCAGTAAATTTACATTGTTCTAAGCCATCCGGCTTATGGTGCAGTATTACGGGTAGAAACCTACCACAACAAGGATTAGAGCTTGCTCATTTTTGTATGCCCTATCGAGGCTCCTGACTGTTGGTGGAACCGAAAGAAGCCACTCAGGACCATGTTTGGTTTGACACCAATTGCTTGTTCCTGTAATAAACAGGCACAAGTCACCTAGCCACCTCTACTCTGGAAGAGGATGGGGACGTGTCCTGATGTGGAGATGGAGCCTTCATCCAGCTGAGGCTGAAGCATCCACAGCAGATTCTTAAGGACACAGCCTGGGAAGCTCTCCCTGATCAGTGCTGCTCATCCTCTCCACTTCTTGTAGACATATGTGTGGAATTAGGTGTGTCCTTTATCTGCACTGAGGAATTTCTCCCCTGTGTACCTTCCAGTGTATCATACCCATAGTTTATTGTGACCCACGTGAAGAAGTTAAGCCTACCTTAACAGAGACTCCACGTAGATGGAGGGAAGAGTGGACTGCATGGGCCTAGCATTTTCACTCTTCGATTTTATGAAGTCTTATTTCCCACTGAACAAAACACAAGTGTTGTTTAAAACTGACTTTGCCTCGGTTCTGCAGCCCAAAGAAGGAATCATTGTTCGGTCTACTAGGCTGAAGGTGTCATCTAATTCTCTCAAAGTTAACAGCGTGTTGGTGGATACACGTGTTCTGAAGTTTGTAACACATCTATCTCATCAAGTACTACGTGGATGCTGTGGACTGATCTTGTCTGCAGCTTGAAGACTTATTGCTTGTGGATACATCTGTGTGTGGACGAGATCATCAAGTTTATTTAAGAATGATTTCAGAGATGGCCAGATGGCTCAGTGGGTAGGGGCCCTTACATGCAGGCTTGACGACTTGAGTTCAATACCTGGATCCCACAAGGGGTAGAAGAGAAGTTAGAGTTGTCCTCTGACCTCTGCATGCCATGGCACATTCCTGACAGACAGACAGATGGATGGACGAACACACACACACATACACACACACACACACACACACACACACACACACACACACACACACACGCGCGCGCGCACACACACACACACAGAGTAAAATTTTAAAAAATATTTCCGGGCTGGAGAGTTGGCTCAGAGGTTGGGAACACTGGCTGTTCTTCCAGAGATCCTGAGTTCAATTCCCAGCACCCACATGGTGGCTCACAACCATCTGTAATGAGATCTAGTGCCCTCTTCTGGCGTGCAGGCATACATGGAGGCAGAATGTTGTATACATAATAAATAAAAAAAAAAAATATTTCCAACAGCCAGAAAACCCCCTTCTGTTCCTTTCCAGGCTTTTGCATCTAGAGTATTTAATTACTAATTATTGCTCTAAAATTATTATATTTTTGTGTGACAAAAACTTTTGCTCACTGAGCCATCTCGATGGCCCCCAGTTGCTTTTCTTATAACTCCACTAATACAGCATGTTTCTGCACTGAGAGTCTGTGGCAACTCACAATAAATATACACTGTCAAGTCTGGCTCAGACCATCCTGTGTTGACTCTGAGCTTGTGCAGAGAGTGAGGTATGTGAATGAGCTGCCTCTTGGTAAAGACCTTTATACGTATAATTTAGATGCACTGCAAAATGTCTGAAAAATAGAATCCCAACCTTAAAGCTAAGACATTGCATATGAAAATCCAAAGTCTATTTTAAAAACAAAACAAAACAAAAACTAGCGGTTTTTGTGTTTCATGGCTAGGGAAAAAAAATCACTTACGCCGGTCAGTGGTGGCGCACGCCTTTAATCCCAGCACTCGGGAGGCAGAGGCAGGCGGATCTCTGTGAGTTCGAGGCCAGCCTGGGCTACAGAGCAAGTTCCAGGAAAGGCGCAAAGCTACACAGAGAAACCCTGTCTCGAGAAAAAAAAATCGCTTACAGTGAAGAATTTGGCTGCTTGATATGAGTAAGAGTTAGGAAACACCATTGCTCAGTGGTCACACAGCACCTGCCTGCCTACCTCGTACACGCACACACAGCTAAACGCAGTTGTAAATGTAAGGCAAGCTTTCAATAGGATACTGTCCCCTCCCCCCAGAAAATAATTACTTTCAGTACCCCAAAAACGTTTTTAAAGGAAGGTTAAAAGCTAGAATTGTGTTTTAAATTAATGTACTGTTTCTATTAAAACTGCTCCTAGTGATTGATTTTTTTGAAAATAGCTATTATTTATTCTATACCATCCAAAGAGTTTTATGCACACATGTGAATATTGCTGTTTTACATCTGGATGCTGGCTAATATGTAATTTTTAATACAACCATTATGTTGAAATGGACTTATTTGTGGTGTGACCCTAATTTCAAGTTTGGCTTTATCTTTTCTATTTAGCTAGTTTAATTAAAACTCAAGATGATGTTCCAAAAGTGAACTCAAGTACTTTATCGCATCCATGTTAGACATAGCCCTTCGTGTTAAACATTGTCTACATATATGGAAATCGTCTATGGATGGCATTTGAAAACAAGGCACAATATTGCTCTCCATCAAGAGAGACCTAGGTACTTCTAAGTCTTGTATTCAGGTCAGGTATGGTAATGTACACCTTCAATCCTAGCACTTGGGAGGTAGAGGCAGGAGGATATCTGTGAGTGCAAGCCTAGATAGATCGACATAGAGAGACCCTGTCTCAAAAAGGAAGTCTCTTACTCAAATACGATACAAGAGAGAATTGCTATTTGTGGTAATTTGAGTGAGCAGTGTTTGCCCATCGCTTGGTTCCCGGTCGATGGCACTGTTTGAGGAAGTTTAGGAGGTACAGCCTTGCTGGAGAAAGTATATTTATAGGGGTGGGCTTTGACATTTACAGCCTAACCCCACCTCCACTTCCCTCCTCCTACTTCCTGCTAGTTATAGAGATTAAGCTCTCTGCTTCTTCCTCCCACCGCCATGGCTCCCCGCCATGATGGACTCTAACCCTCCAGAACTGTAAACCCAAATAAACCCTTCGTTCTGTAAGTTTTCTTGGCCATGGTGTTTCATCAAGAAAGTGACTAGTTAAGGAAAAACTACATGGAGGGTAGGACTGATATGTGTGTGTGCCTGTATGTTATGTGGAGTGTGTGTATGTGTGTTTGTGTTCAGGGGTGTGTGTGTGTGTGTGTGTGTGTGTGTGTGTGTAGACCAAAGGTTGATATTCAGTGTCATCCTCTATTGCTCTCAACCTTGTTTTTTGAGGTAGGGTCTCCCACTGAACCTGGTGTTCACCAATTTGCTGGGTTATATGGCTGGGGAACTCCAGGACTCTTCTTGTCTCTGCTTTCCCAGCACTAAGGTTACAGATATGGTAAGACACATTCAGATTTTCACATGGGTCCTGGGATTTTCACATGTCTTCATACTCCCGGGGCAGGCCCTTTACCAGCGACAGGGTGTTTTTTATGCAGAGTGTCTGGGTTTGCTTTTCTCTCAACTTTTCTCCATTTATGTTTGGTACAAGCTCACGTCAACTTTTGCTACAAATGCATCAGAATGTCACACTTTTACTCTCTTCTACGTTCCCTGGAACATGTGACCATTCTGTCTAATCCTCAAGGCCTTATCTGGAGAATTTCTTTCTGATATAGCAAACTGTTGGCAAGCAACTTCAAAACCACCAGGTTAATTTGTAAAAATTTACTGTCAGGCATGAGAGTCGTAAAAACAAGGAATAACATAGAAGAAATGAAAAAGATAAAAAATGCAGCGTCTTTTGGGATCCAGTCAACTGTACACACGGAAACAACCACATAGTACACACCTATGTGCACACCCTGCAGGAGTTTTATTTTATTAATTCCACAAGTGTTTTATCTTTCATAGTATGTCCTGAGGAATCTGCTGACTCAGTTCATAAACATAATCACTGTTATTCAAACTCTTGAGTTACCGAAAGTTAAAATAACGTACTCTGAACATTTTTGCTAGTAATTTATGCGCAATTTTAGTTTATTCGGAGAAAATGTACAAATTTAGGGGGAGAGAACAGAGTGACTGACAACCGTAGGCTCTAACAGTGAATTCCCTCGTGATAGCACAGCCAAGCTAATGGGCATCTGCGCCTGAAATCTTCCCCTGCTCTCAAACACAGGTGTTTTACTTCCACTATCATGTGGGTTACACAGAAAGAAGGTCCTTCCAGGCTCCGGCCTCTTTCTTCATCCTCGGCTTGTTCAAGCAACATTTCCCCAGGAGGTTATCTAAGCGCATTATTCCCCTCTTCCTCATGCCTTTTGAATTTACATCCTGCTCCATCTCATGAAACGGTTTTCAAGTTCTGTTATGCACCATCCAAGAGGACTGTTCTGGCATCGTTTCCTCCTAGGATTCTCTTTCTTAACGTCTACCCTTAACACTCTTCTAGCATTCCTCTTGCTGTACGACTGGCCACTTCTCCTCGGCCTCCCTGCCCACCCCCACTCCCCATACTCTGTATCTGCAAACGTGATTCAACCTGCATGCTTTGCCTCGGACCCTTCCATGTCCTTTTCCCATGTCCCCATCTCTCTGGGTCTCCGCTAAAGGTCTTTCTCTATTCTTCTCCCTACACTTACCCCTCTGCATCAGGAACTTATTCTCTACAGCAGCTTTGACTAATGAAGTCAGAAAACAAAGGGTAGATACTCACGATTATCAGGGCGACAACTCTGAAGCAGTTTAATGCACTTTCTCTGAGTCCTCATGGGGACTGGATTCCAGGTGCTCTCAGAAGTAACCAGGTTACCAATGTAGTCCCTAGTTAGCCCTCTCACTGGGTCACTTGCTTGTTTCACTTTTCTCTGTCCCTCACCATGTTTCCTGGAGGCCCATCTTGCCACTAAATCTAATCATTTAACTCCTTGCTAAATTCAGACTAAGACAGGATTTTTCTTTCAGTCCATGTTTTCCTTTTGGTGATCGGGAATTTCTAGTTCTGATTCTTTAAACGTATTGACGCATTTTGACCATCCTCAAGTGTACCCACTCAACCAGGTTCTTATCATGAACCAGAGGCTGACGTTTCTGGCCTCTCACCAAATTCCGTACTTGAGTATCTAATAAGTAAATCCAACGTAAACTACTTTTCCAGTCTCAGCAAAGAGGAATCCTCATTTCAAGTTGCTCAGATGAAACATGGGTATCATCTTTGAGCACTGTGCCTTTCTCTCACGTCCATATCCAGTCTTTTAAGATGTGCAGTTTCACAAGAAAGTGACTATAGCTGAATGTGGTGGCACACACCTTTAAACTCAGCACTTGAAAGGCAGAGTCAGGAGGACCTCTGTGTGCTCAATGTCAGTCTGGTCTACAAAGTGAGTTCCAGGCCAGGGTACACAGTGAGACCCTGTCTCAAAAGAAGGAGGAGGAGGAGGAGGAGGAGGAGAAGGAGGAGGGATACAGAGACAGAGAGACACAGAGAGAGAGAGAGGTGACTGTGGGTTAGGGAGATGGTTAGTGATTAAGAGGATAGACAACCCTTACAAAGGACCCTGGTTTAGTTTCCCACTCCCATGTCAGGCAGTTCACAGTTGCCTACAACTCTAGATCCAGGGTATTCAACACTTTCTTCTTGCCTCCCTGGGCACCTGCAACCGTGTGCCCAGACAGACATGTACATGCGCACGCACATACACACAATTTAAAAAATCTTTTAAAAAAGAAAAATATGACCATTGTCCCAGTCCCACAACCATCATTTCTCATCTGTTGTTAATTTATGGTAGCCTCTGACTGGTGCCCTGGATTCCACACTTGACCCCTTGCAGTCTGTGGCACGGTACAGGGGACAGTCCTGTAGAAACAGCACTGGCGTGCCTCTGCTCACATTCTGTCAGAAGCTCTGCCACACACTCTTGTAGGTGACCTTATAAGGATGATGCAGTTAAAGATCCTACAATATGGAAATGACCAGGAAAATCCCATCAAGGGGACGAGAATAAAGATCTGAACAGTGTGTAGGAGGTCAAGCCTAGATGCTGCATGTGAGCTGAGTAGACAAGGGGCGACAAGTGAGAGTTCTGAATACAAGTTGAGATGATGATGATGATGATGATGATGATGATGATGTGTGTGTGTGTGTGTGTGTGTGTGTGTGTGTGTGTGATTAGATGTCCTGCAGGTTGCTCTCTTTGAATCTTTGCAGAGCTCAGTTGACAGAAGCCAGTGTGAGAGCTCTCTGTGATTATCATCATCCTCATTACCGTATTCACTCAGGAAATTACAGCTTATTTAGTACTTTATTCCTCATATTAATCATGTGACGTTTCAGGACAACCCAGTAAGAATACACAAATGAAAATAATAATCCCGCCTGAGGTTCTTAAAACCCTGGTAAAGTCCAAATATGTCCCCACAGAAGATGACTCAGTGACCCAGGATTGGCAGGTGGCTGCCCTTAGATCACTGGTTTTTATTGGACTTGCTACAGTTTTAAGATGGTGTCTGCAGAGCCTTCCTCTCTGTCATCGTCTTGGATGCATCTACAGAGACCGGGATTTGACTCATCAACTGGAAAAACACAGTAGAGAGATCCCTCAATGGCTTAACTATTCTTTTCCAATGGGTGCTAACTTAGAGTTGTTCCCACTGAAAATGGAGACCGGACTCATTTAGAAAGCTTGCTTTTGTCTTGAGAAAGAATGGGAGGGAAGCTTGCCTGTCTCAAAGGGTGTAGGGGATGTACAATCTGATTTACTGCTATAATTTGACCAGACCGTGTGGACAGTGAAGAAAATGTTCCCTCTGGGGGGACACTCGGATATCTCCTTGGCCTGGCTTGTCTTTAGGAAATAAAAACTCTGAGAATGGTCTGCAATTACTTCTAAATCTGGAAATATTTTCAAACGGTAGACCACATGTCTCTGAGACTTTCCTCTACATGTTGGTCTGTCAGTGGGCCAGGAATAACTGTGTTTCCATACAGGTTGTAACTTTTATACCGTGTACAGCCATTTTAGCATATTATGCTAGACATACCTCATACCAATTCTCTCCTTAAAAATAGGTTTGGAAAAGATTACTTTATTGAGTACTTATAAAGTGTCACAAATTATCCAAGCTGTACAACACTCCTGAAAAATGCTAATGTATCCGCTCAGCAGCTCCACAGAACTTAATACAGCGGTACTAAATGGTATATGGGAGTGCCTTGTCTAGCAAGGGACATGGACTCTTCAGTGACACTGTGTAGTGAGATAGATGTGTACATGTGATCAAACTGAACAAACAAAACAATCGCAACTTGTGACAAGTGTTACGAGGCAGAAATTAATAGAGGAGGCCAGGATGGTCCCTTTCAAGAGGTACAATCTCAGCTGGTACAAGAGACAAAGAACTGGTCACGAAACAATACATGATAGGAAGTGCCTTCCTAGTTTGGTTGATGATGAAGTAAAGGTCCTTTTTATCTGTGGGTCCTGAGGTGGAAAGCCCTTCCTATTTTAAAGGAGCTTAAAGCATGGGTATGTGGATGTGATTCAGACACCAAGCAAGGAAGGATGAAGAATTTTCCTTCTTTCCTTCTTTCTTTCTTTCTTTCTTTCTTTCTTTCTTTCTTTCTTTCTTTCTTTCTTTCTTTCTTTCTTTCTCTCTCTCTCTCTTTCTTTCCTTCCTTCCTTCCTTCCTTCCTCTCTCTCTCCTTTTTTCCCTCCCCCTCTCTCTTTTTCTTTTTCTTTTGGTTTTGATTTTTCTAGACAGGGTTTTCCTGCATAGCTCTGGATGTCCTGAAACTCACTCTGAAGGCCAGGCTGGTCTCAAACTCAGAAATCTACCTGCCTCTGCCTCCCAAGATTAAAGGCATACACCATCGCTGCCCATGTGAAGCATGAGTTGTATGTTTGATATATCACCTGGATTTATAAATTAATACAGGAGCTGGAGAGATTGCTCAGTGGTTAGGAGCCAGGCATGGGTTCGACTCCCAGCATCAACATGGCAGCTCACAGCCTCTGTAACTCTAACTCCAGAGGATCTGATGTCTCTACTGGTCTCTGTGGGTACCAGGCATTCATGTGGTACGTAGACATACGTGCAGACAAAATTCCTATACACAAGATAAAAATTTAAAAAAATAGATTACTATATTAGGGTTCCCCCAGGGAAATTGAGCAAATTGAACTTTCCTCTGCTCTTTGGTTCCGTCTTGGTAAAAGTGGATCTTCCTTCCTCACTTCCCTGGTTCACTGATGGTCTCCTCTGGGAACAGCCCCACAAATATAATCAGCAATGATGTCTTGCTACCTGTCTGCATATCCTGTGATCCAGCCAAGTTAACACCTCAGTGGAAATTCGGAGAAATTAAACCCCACTTTCAGGATTGAAATGCCAAGAATCCATACCCCAGCTTCCATCCCAGCTAGTCTTTTCTGATTTTAGCATTTTTTTTCCTTTATCTAATTACAACCTTTTGAATGGAAGCTTTATAAATTACACGGACTAGCTCGGCATTATTTAAAATAGAAATTCATCCCAGTGTGACACTGTCAGTGAAGTGAAGCTTCCTGATGGCTACTTTGCACAAATGCCCACAGCCTGGTTTGGGGGCAGCTGTCCGGGAAGGCTGCCCACCACATGCAGCAGGATTGGTACTTTCGGTACCTCTCATGGGAATGAGGATTCGCGGTGCGAAATTTTGCCCACGTTAGACTCTAAATTCACCCAGTTGGTGATGTTGTAACAGTTTCAGGGAAATTAAAAGACATTCACGAGTAGTCTTTGAGTTGTTGTCTAGTAATTTTTTGTTTATTAAATTAATTACATGCGTGAGTATGAACATACGCATATAGCTGTAAGTTTACACACACAGGCATATGATTTCATTTTAGTTGAAAACACAAAGCGCTTGCGTTTACCTTTAGAAGTGAGACCGTTAAAACCTTTTAAAAGGTCTGAACCAAAGAGATTGAATTCTAACTTCTTTATTAACAAAGATCTAGTCTGGGCCTGAGGAGATGGTTCAGTAGGCCAGAGTGCCTCTGCAGAGCATGGGGACCTTCCACACTCCAGTACCCATGTAAAAAAGACAGATGTGTTATGTGCGTGTGACCCCACCCCTCGGGAGCCAGACTCAGGGGATGCCATGGGGTGCATCAGCCAGCTAACCTAACAAAAGGACAGTGATCTCCAGGTTCAGTGAGAGACCTATCTCAAGAGATGAAAGGCAGAGAGTGCTAGAGAGACCTGGGAGCCTCCTCAGGTCTCCACCCACGCATACATAGGCATGTGCGTCCCCACACACACGTGCATATATGACAACAAGCACACCTTTTTAAAAAGTGTATTTATTTCTGTTAGTAGAATGTAAGGGAATATCTACAGAGTATAAATAGCAGGCCAGCCACTTTGCAGATATCAATTTATTAATAAACAATAATGTATTCGTTATTATTAATCCCATGTTGTGACATTTCCTTTGTTTGTTTCAGAGGTGAAAACATGATGGCCCAGGGGGTGGTGGTGGTGGTGAGATATATCTACCCCATGTAACAGGATTCTGCCAATTTCAAGACTGAAATTCACATCTCTCCCGCACCTCACCCTCAGGCTTTCCCCGCAAGAGTTCTAAAATTACTTCCCTCCTTCTGGGGAGCTGTTAATTGGCTGGTGTGTACTTACACGCCCTGGTTTCAAAGCCTCACCTCCTTTCCGGATCATGCTTTATGAATTATAAATACTTCTGTGGAGGCTGTTTTCAGATTAAAAGAGGAAACCATTGGAGTCTCTTCATGTGAACGTTTACCCATTGCTTGAGACTAACTGCCTAGGACATGCCAACTTCCCTCTTTCCATCAGCTGAAAATGTGAAAGTGTTGCTTACTCATGGCTTTATTAGTAGAAACAGGGAGAAAGGGGCCACAGGAACAGCCTTCACCTAACCAAATCACTTGAGGGACGTGTGCCATTACACAGCTATGATTCCTGGATCAGAAATGCAGCACATGGCATAATATTTTCATGACGACATGTGAAGAGACTAGCAGGACCTCCCTCTTTTCTGCTGGGAATATGTAATCGGATCTTGTGTTAGAGGTTTAAAAGAAGCGTGCGGAAGAAGGAAAAGACTAGAAGCCATCAAAAGAAAGCAATATATCAATATAGATTAGTATCTCAAATTCGACAGTTATGAGAAAGACATTTTGTTAGCGACTTGCCAGAAATACTTATATGAGTATAATCGTATATGAGATCGGGGGTGGGGGACTGTAGGCTACCACTTAACCTGTAGAGCCATAGATCTCCTTGTTTAATAATAAGAACAAACCCAGGGGCCACAAATAATGAAAATGTTTATATTCTGTTTACATCCACATCTTTGAGGTAAGTGGCACTGCCACGTTTGGCATTGTTCGTAGCTTAGTTACTTTTCTTGTCACTGTGATCAAATCCCTGGCAGCCGGAAATCAAATGGAGGGGGGTTTATTTTGGCTTACACTTTGAAGGAGCACAGTCCAACACTACGGGGAAGACAGGGCAGCGGGCGTGTTGAGGGGCTGGTCACATTGTGCCTGCAGTCAGGAGGCAGAGAGGACAAGAGGCAGAGCCCGACTTAGAAACCTTAGGGCCAGTGCCCAGTCCCCTCAAGGGACCAAGTGTTCAAATACACGAGCTTATGGGGGACATTTTATGTTCAAATCACAACAGTTGGTCTGAATCAGTTGAGATATCTATCTATCTATCTATCTATCTATCTATCTATCTATATCTATCTATCTATCTATCTATCTATCGATAGATAGATAGATATAGATATAGATATAGATATAGATATAGATATAGATATAGATATAGATATAGATATAGATATAGATATATATCTCAGGAGCGTATTTCAGAAATATGCTTCTATTTAGCTCACCCATCATCTCTCCCCACCAACAGATAAATTCTGTTGGGAATAAGTACCCTCAAATGGATAGGATTAGCTGAACCATGCAAGTGTCAGAGGAGATGGGATACCTAGCTACATGAGTTCACCACTAGTTCTGAAAAGAAATGTGGCCACAACAAAGGTCCTTGTAAATGAGAGGGTGGAAGGATAAGTTTTGCTAGCTGCAGACCCAAACCCAGGTTTTCCGAGTTTTAATAAAATAAAACGGGCTTTCCTGGTGAATGGAACGCAAAACCAAAGACCAAGTGTTATGGTGACTTTACATACACCGTTGGGGGAGACTGTAAGCATCCATGCCATTGTGGAGAGACGCCAGACCTAACATGGACAGTGGATGGGTAAGAAATAGTGTGTCCAGTTGTATGCCTCAGAGCAGAGCATAAGAATCATTGAGTCTTTCAAGTTGATGGGAAAGAGTTAAAGAGAGTTACGGATGTTCGGATTTGAAGGAGGTATTTCCCATCACCTCCCACCTTCTCATAGTATCTGTAGTTGGTGAGGTTTTGGTCTTTCCTTTAGAGAGATAAGAGATCGCATTCATTCATCATAAGGTAGACCATCCTTGGCTGTACATTTCAGATTGCTGGAATGTTCCCCACTAGTCTGTGTGAAAATATATCTATTGTTTCTAATATTGGTATCTACAATCACAAAGTAAGAAATGTGTATATTTTTCTATAAGACATGATAGCTTTTCTAATATTTGAATACCCTTATTGTATTTTCTTTAGTTTTGTTTTCTTCCCCAGGCTAGATCTTATTTGATTTTTCAGACATTCCTCATCTATCATGTTTCCAATCTTCCCTGTTCCCTTCTGCAGTCCCTAAACATTCTCTGGTTTATTCGTGTTACACCGATATTTTTCCACTCAGAAGTGAACAGTGTATTTTAGTAGATAGACAAAGGATCCAAAATTCAGGATCTGGCCAGGACTCTAGCTCTCCTTCACATCTGTAAGGAATGATTTTAGAGCTAACTGCACAGAATCTGGACCTGAAGTTAAAAGTGTGGGATCTTCAGAAACTCGAGTTGCTTCAGATCATGAAGACCAGTGATAAGGTCACAAGACAGGGCAATACCCAAACCCTCATTCCAGAAGCCCTAAATAATTCTGGGTTACTAGCCTGGGCTGTTGGAGATTTAACCCAGTCTGGGCTGATGGAGGTTTAACCCAGCCTGGGCTGATGGAGGTTTCATCAGAGGGGAAAACAATGCCCTGGTGACTTGTCTCTTTCTCTAGAAGGAAAAGAATTAAGACTTTAATAACTCTTAACAATTTTTCATTTTATCTTTTTTACAACATTATATGAATTAAATGAATTCTCCCTGATCTATATAGAAAAACATTTATTCAGAGTGATAAGCAAACATATATAAATAATGCTCTTCTCTCCCAAACTCTGACACATAGTTATCAAACAAATTGAAAGTTTGAAGAAATTCTCTCTAAAAATTGTATGATTCATCTATCTATCTATCTACCTATCCTTATCTATTTATGTATCTATGTATCTATCTATGTATCTATAATCTATCTACCTATCTATCTATCTATCTGTCTATCTATCTATCTATCTATCTATCTATCTATCTATCTATCTGTCTATCTATCTTCTGCCTCCTGATCAATTGTCTCTATCTGCCCACATGAATGTACAGCATATAAACATGTACATAATATATATATATATATATATATATATATGTATATGATGGCTTTTATTGAGAACACCTAGGCCTTGGGATACCTTGCCTATAAATAATAGCTAAAAACATTTCATAAGCCTCTTGGAAAGTTATTGCATGATGTTATCAAGGAGACTTCAGGGTCTCTTTGAGCATATGGACAAACTAATACAGAAAACCATAGGACTCTCAAGTACCAAACTTCAGAACTGTGATTCTGTTTAAAGAGCTATGATTCTGTTTACTAAAACCGCCAGGCAAGCCTCCAATACCTAATATTTGATAATTAATTATTGAAACAAAAATATTGCTATTTATCCCTGTTTGGCTTCATTTTATTTATTTCAATTTGGTTTTCCTGACCTATGAAGATTCAAATGTTAATTTTGTTTCACAGAGTATTAAATATCTCTCATAGGCTTTGCATTTTCTGAAAATGTAATAAACATTCATCCCTATTCAAGCCCACCAAAGCAAGGTAAAGTCTGATTTCTTGGGCAATCCAGTAGTGCTCGATTTCAGGCTGATACAGATTCACAAATCTTTGCTTTATGGAGTATGGTCTACTGTTTCCATCAGTGACACCCAGAGAATTGACCAGGAAGTGGACATTTTGTTGAGTCACCTGAGTCTTCCACTTACTCAAGTCTAGGTTTGTCTCATGGGTGAACTGACATTCAACCAAAGTGCCAAGACACCTACAAATGATGCTGAGATAACCACACATCCATACACAGAAGAACGAAGTCACATCATACTTTCACTTTACATTTAAAAACATGAATCAAATTCATTTAAACACATGCATCACTTTACATTTAAAAATATGAATCAAATAGGCTACAAATTTATAAGAAGCTTAGAAGAAAACATAGGCGTAGATCTTCACGACGTTGGGTTCGATAGTGAAATCTTACAAAAACCATAAGCAACAAAAGAATTTTTTAAAAAAATAGAATTTCACTAAAATTAAAAAAAAACCTTTATGCTACAAAAGATACTATTAAAGAGGTGAAAATAACTTATAGAATGGAGGGAATGTTGAAAAAATGAACAAGGTATCCATTTGGGTACTACATGGATGAACTTTGCAAACACTGCCCCAAGCTGAAGAAGACAGTCGTGAAAGACTTCACAGGAGACAACGCTGTTTGTTTGAAACGCACAGATGAGGGAAACCTAGAGAGACTGTGGAGTAATGGTTTCGTGGGCCCACAGACAGAAGAGATTGGAAATGACTGCCAATAGATACGGAGTTTCACTTAGGGGTGATAAATGATTCTAAAATTGAAAATAGATATCAAATCAACCCCATTTCCCTTCTGTTAGATTGGTAGGTTGATGGAGCGTAATCGTATAACACATTGTGATTTGGGTAGGATTCTAGCATAATTGAATTATCTTAAAGGTGAAATGTCTCTGCGTGTCCAAACTCTCATTCTGCAAAGCTACAAAGGGGCCACTGATCCACTTCATGAAAAGGCATTTTTTTAATGGCTTCCTGAATTAACTATAATACACGTGGCCTACGAAAGCTGGCATGAGGTGTGGATAGTCATAGGTGTTAAATGTAAACCCCTAACAGCTGCCATAGTTAGGTTTTGGAGGCATTTGGTAGGTGACGTCAGCAGTAATGAACAACATGAAGACAGAGCATAGTTTGTCTATGATGAGGTTGTATAAGGCTATTATTATGAGTGCAGTTCTAGAGATTGGCTCTTAGAAAAAAAACTCTGGAGTCGTTTTATCTCGATATTTCTGTATATATCATGTCTCTCCCTCTCTTACTGTCTCTTGATTTTACTGTTTAAATTGAGTTTGAACAAAGAGCAAAAGCCAAACAAAGCAAATGAGTGAACACAAGCGCCGATAAACAATTCTAATTCCCTCAGAGGGGAGCAGGCTGCTGGTGGGCAGATGCTCAGCGGCCCTGGCTTGTGAGACTCACTCTGCTCATCTTCTCACAGCTGCACACAGTGAAGTCATTTGGTAGCTTGCAGCCCCAGTGGGAGGATTGACAACATACACACATACACACACACACACACACACACACACACACACACACACACACACGCAAAATGGCAAATGCTACAAATTTGGGCTTTCTTTTCCCTGGAGACTTAGCTGCTCAACTCTTTGCTGGCAAGCCTCTTGGAATTGGCCAAGGTAGCACAGAGCAACAGATTATGTGTTCCCTCTGAACATAAACAGCATTCAAGTCATGGCCTAAGACACCCACCAGCCTGAGAGCTGGCTGAGAAATAGCCACGCCTGGGAAGAATGCTCACTGCTAAAAAAAAAAAAAAAAAAAAAAAAAAAAAAAAAAAAAAATGGAGCAGTGCTTTCAAACAATAACAATGTCTGCTCCCTGTGCTGGGTGTATATTTTGGTGAAGTGGTTTGCTTTTGTATACATAACCGTAGTAACCACTGCATTGGTTAAATAGTCTAAATTCTTTGATTTCTTTGTAACAACTCTGTATAATCATTAAATTCCAGTACTTGTACTTTTTTTTTTCAAGCTTTCTCCTTTGCCACACACTAGCAGACCAGATAGCATCTAGCTAATCTGAATTTTTTTTTCTTATGCATCGTGAGTAAATAAGCAAGACCTTGTTTGGGATGATAGAAATTATTACAGTAGATGTTTAAAGTAAATATACTTAAAAGAGATTCTTGGGAAGAGTGAACATGGATGAGGGGACACAAGCTTCCATCTCGGGGCATCCAATGCCATTGGAATTTTAGTGGAAACAAACCAACGCCAGTAGCCGATTGGATTCCATTCTCCCAGATGCGAAGCCATCAATGGAATGATCTGCTCTCAGCGCACAAACAGCATCCAGAAGCTTCTCTCAGGGAAAGCCAGCATCTGTTTTAAGAAGTCCTTTGAGGAAAAAGTATACAAACACGTGGAGACAGCCTGGTACATACACTCCTTTGCTTCTAGAGTTGCCAGACAAGTAGAGAATCAAGCTTCCAAGACAGAAGCCATGCAGCTGCCTTGGCCAAAGTAGTACCACCAATTCCAACCTTTCTGATATTGACCACACAGGGAAAATGGAAGCAAATACAGTTATGGCTGGAGTCGAGCTTGCCAGTTTCCTGGCATGGGATCAGCGATTGCTTTGTCGTACCTCTGCATATGAAAGTAGTCAGAACTGGAGTGGAAAATTTAGGTGGAATGATTTGAAAGTTCAGCCAAGACTTCCATGCAGATTTCTGTCCTTAATAACAAGCAAATAAGACAATTTATCAGGCATAATATTATATCGTAATTTCTAGGCTTCATCTAGGGTTCTTGGATAAAATTCAGTCTGTGAACTTAGAATATAAATATATTTATATCATCTTTGTTTTTCCTAACCTCAAGACCGAAATGATCATTTTCTCCAACCACGTATGTAGGGAATCAGCCACAGTGGCTGAGGCTGATTCATCACTAATAGAAGTCACAGATGTTTTTACGTCACATTGAAGAAGCTGCAGATATTTTCAAATACTCTTCTCCCCTCACTTTTTTAAAATTATGATGATTATTAAACTCGCCATTATATCTTGTTATGTAATTACCAATAGCGAACCACATATATGAGTGCACCAAAAATTTGGCATTTTAATATTTTGAAAATTATATTTCAACATAATTGGTTCCCTTGGGATTTTGTGTAATCCTTGGCATTTAATCTAAGCTTTTAAAAACATGACTATGGGAAGGAGTCCACAAGGTCTACTGGAGGGACAAAGGTGTCAGATGTCAAGAATCCTTATTAAGAGTTGTAGGGCAATTGGTCTTCCCTGAATGCTGTCCATTCCCGTACACTTTTCCCATATACTGAGGGAAGGCTGTCCTGCCACATCCAGGTTCAGTGGTAATTTTATGAGAATTTGAAGACAAAGGTGGTTACAGAATACGTCCACCCTTGAGAACAGCTACCATCTAAGTTGATGAGGAGGGTATGGAGGGGTTTATAGAAAGACCTTGTGGAAGAGAGAAGTCTTCCTTTTTTAGGACTGATCAGACGACCCAGGGTCACAGAGTGCACGCCTAAGATATCACCAGAGGCAATGAATCACCAGAGACCGAAGTTGTAAGCAGGAAGCCTGGGCATCCCTGAGGAGTGTCGATTCTGCTATTACTGTATCTTCTTGTGTGATCTTGGACAAGTGACACAACCCCTCATGAGTTAGCTTTTCCATTTCCTTAGCCCCATGTTTGATTCAGCTGGCCGTGCAGAAATCCCAAAAGAAACAGCTTGTGGAAAGAGACGGCTCAGATGATTTTTTTTTAAAGCCTAGCAGTGCCAAGGTTTTGCTTCCAGCCTTTGATGATGGCTCCAGTCCTAGCTTCGGCCCCTGCTCATTGTCCTACATTTCAGTCCTGGTTTCACCCTTCATTCAACTTCAGTGGCCATCAGGGTGCCTCCCCACCTCAGAAAGCCGTCCTCCGAGTGCACTGAAGGAAGAGATGCTCGGCTCTGTCTTTGTTTTCCTTACACCTCTGTTCTCACTGGTTGTTCCTTCACTCCTAACAACTACCACCAGACCACTCATTGACACCCGGGGGCACCTCTGTGCTTCCAAGCCTGAAAGAGCTATGAACCTTCATGGAAAGAGAAGATTCCCTCTCACATCTCAAGAAATGGATGTCTCTCCAGTTACCAGTGCAAAAGGATTTTGAGTATGAATAGTAAAAACACTATTGAAGAAGTAAAAATGTAGACTGAAGTTTCTTGGTCCTGCCCAGTCCCTCCTGGGCAGTGTCCATTTTTATAAAATAATCACTCGGAGGATTAATATTAATTACAAACTGTTTGGTCTATGGATCAGGCTTATTGCTAGCTAGCTCTAACATCTTAAATTAACCCATTTCTATTAATTCATGTATCACCACGTGTCTTGTGGCTTTATCTGTGTTCTATTACATCTTGCTCCCCTGGGGGCTTGCAGCTTCTCCCCGACTCCACCTTTCTTCTCTCTGTATCTCTCTTGGATTTCCTGCCTAGCTATATCCTGTGTTGCCATAGGTGAAAACATCTTCTTTATTAACCAATAGTAGCAACACACATTCACAGTGTAAGGAAAGACCATCCCACAGCATGAAAATACAAATGTATAAAAAGAATATTGATGAGAATTCCCATGAGTCTGTGGTGTCTGAGTCACAACAACTTGCCTGCTCGTTATGACTTTGGTGTTCATCTTTCAAAGGTGAATAGAGTGTTGACAGACACAAAAGTTGCAAGCAAGGGCAGTGGTAGTACAGGCCTCTAGTACCAGCACTTGGAAGGCAGAGGCAAGTGGATCTCTGTAAGTTTGAGGCAAGCCTGGTGTACATAGTGAGTTCCAGGAGAATCAGAGATACACAGAGGAAACCCTGTTTAAAAAAAAAAGAAAAGAAAAGAAAAGAAAGGAAGAAACAGTTGCAAGCAAACAGGATGAAGCTTGGATGGTGATTTGAAGCGCCAGAAAGTAGAAGAAACAAAGCCACGAGGAAATAAATGCTTTTCAGACAACCTTTGCATTCCAAAGCATTGCTAATTATCAATTATGTCTTCTTTTAAAGTTATCTTGATAAATTTACTGATTGAAGCAACTCAAGCTAGCTTTTAAGGCAAGATTGCCATATCAAATCCACAGAGACATCTTTAGCTACTCCGAAGTCATACCGGTGACCATATCTGCTCCCCCATGGAGGGAAAAAATGCAAGTTAGCCATCAAGATTCCTGATGTGCCAAAATGATGCTCAAATCATAAAAGATCATTTTTAATGCCTCCTGGGATCTTTGAGAATAACTTCTTTAGTTATTAACCGAAAATCAAACCTCTCATTCGTTGTCCATTTTTAAAACCTTGGATTTGAGGTTTTTCCCCACCTCTGGAATAATCTTAGTCATGCTACTTTCCAATGTGCATTTTAACAAGGTTGGGATGAGATTTCTGTAAGCTGAATGCCCAGGCATTTACATATTACTTCCATTTTTTCATTCATAAAGCCATTTTTTCCATCAAACTAATTTTTATTAATTGGATTTCCAGCTGCAGATCAGAGAGGAAAAACGGAGTGCTGGACACAGATGGTACAGTCCTTCAGACCACAGTGGATGGGAGAAAGAAGGCCACTATTAGAGAAACACGGGCTTTTAAGACAAACTTCTGTGCCCACCATGACTGTTTGCACCTGGCTTGGATCTACTGGCCTGTGAAGTGATCTGTGTGTTTGTTCATACTTAGCTGTGATTTTTCTCAGTCACACTCCTAGACCCATTTTATGATAAAAGTTTTGTTTTCTTTTGTGTGGTGGTGGTGGTGGTGGTGGTGGTGGTGTTGGTGGTGTGTGTGTGTGTGTGTGTTTTCATTCAACCAGCCAAATGCATCAGACAGACAGTCAGCTAAGGTGTTTGTCATTTTTTGCTTTGGTCATTCTACTGACTAGCAAAAAGGCATAAAAGAACAGGAAAGGAAGGGTGACTCACACAGCAACCCTTCTGGCTTTCAAGAGCCTGAATTGTACCTCCTAGTCTAGACCATGCCAAAGGCAAGCCTGGCTTCCAAGTGTTCTGTCAAAGGCAGCCATGGCCTCTGCTCTCTGTCAACCTACCAAGGCACTGAGATTCTTGGTGGCCTGCTGGCAATGCATGGAATGGGTGACATCCTTACACAAAGGGGATGCAGGGTCCCATGGTCAAGCCATAGCACTCACATTGTTGGGAAAAAAAAAAACAAACCACTGGTCATTGAGTACCAAGTCATCAGAGTTTGTGTGTGTGTGTGTGTGTGTGTGTGTGTGTGTGTGTGTGTGTGTGTGTGCAAAGCCACATTCCCTGGACTATTTGCCCTGTTTCCCAGAATCATGTCATTTTTGAGATGCAATTGTTTTGAATCCCAATAGATATTTATATTTTGCACAAATTTGGATCCTGAGAAGTGTTTGAATTACACACACACACACACACACACACACACACACACACACTTAGAAGAATGTGCATCTGCACGTTTTCTTTTTCTCCAAGCACTAAAATGTAAACCATCTTTTCCCAACTACCAAATCTTGGCTTAGAAGTGGAACATTTGATGGGCAATTTAACCTGTCTGTTTTGAATCCATTTAGATTCATTTCTTCCTCAGCACATCAAAACAGAATCTGGTGGGAGTCATAAAAGGAAAGAACTGTTTACACTTCTCAGTTTTTTAGTCTGAAATTAAGTTGTGCCAAAGGTAAACTAATTTGAACCTTGAAAGCTTTGCTTGAGAAGGAGGTGAAACTGGAGACTTTTTCATCTCAGTTCAGGAACTCTTATTTTCTTTAATCAAAGTGCCTGCACTCTGTTCTCATGCATCACACCAAACACATTGGTATATTAAGAACTGACACCAGAGAAAAGAGAAGTCATGGACAATGATTAAAGCTCAATTGCACCAGAGATTATCTTCATTGCACAAAAGTATATGACAAAACTACAGGAGAAATAACTTCCCTTCCTTGCAAGGCTAATTGAACAAAAATTACTGCTGAAGTATATTTAGCTGCAGTGCATAGCATGCCGGTGGTGCTCTGAGCAGTGCTTCCTAATTCTCTGACAGTTCCAGAACTTCCCATTTTAATCCTTCAATTTTAATTGCTTTATTGGGACTCGTTCAGCAATGATTTTTTTTTCTACTTTCATAAAGGGGAGAATTTTTTCATTCTTCTCTTTAAAAGAAGTGTTTATATGGCAATTATCTCCCTTCCCATCTTCCCTGTTCATAACTGAATAATTAAACTAACTAATCTAAATTTGATTCTTCACTAGAGATATTTTCAAACACACAAATACATACTGAAGCAAATCGATACAATTATAAACTAATATGTAGATATACAACTTTTATATGAACATTATAATAAAATGTAATCTCTAAAGAGCTACTTATCATTGGTTTCAATAATTAACATTCTCTCATTTTGTTTCATTTTCCCCTGAAACTCCATTTTAAAAAAATATTTAAAGCAATTTTTAGACATCACCTTTTTTATCAATCAACATGATCTTGTTTGACCCATCCTCATGTATGTATCTATTGCTAGTGGAAAAGCCTCCTTTCAAACCACAATCACACCACTAACATTGCACTTTAAGAAGTAACAATGGGGGCAGGAGAGATGGCTCAGCGGTTAAGAGTACTGACTGCTCTTCCAGAGGTCCTGAGTTCAATTCCCAGCAACCACATGGTGGCTCACAACCATCTGTAATGAGATCTGGTGTCCTCTTCTGGTCTGCAAGGACACATGCAAGTCAGAATACTATATACATAATAAATAAATTAATTAAATCTTTAAAAAAAAAAAGAAGTAACAATGGTTCCTGAAAATCATTACTCTTCAGTGTATATTCATTTTCTCTCATTATTTCAAAACTGTCTTTTGACAGATTTATTTGCATCAGTGTCTACACAAGGGCCACACATTGCATTTGGCCACCGTGCCTTTAGGAATCCCATCTATGTTACTTTCCCTTTATTTTCCTCTGCCTGTGTTGCTGAAAGGTAAATTGAAGCATGAAAACATGTAATGACTATATTGTTGTAAACAACAATTCATGAATCAACAACTCTGAATGCTAAGTGGCTTGTGGGTTCCTGTCGGTGGACATAGAAGGCTTCTTATAAGGTAAAGGTGAAAGAAAAGGAAAAAAAAAATGTCAATTGACTTACAATGACATAGTTGCATTATTTGGTCAAGCCTTCTGGAAGTGGATGACTTCTGATTAATTAGGCTGGAGTTTCACTTGGCTTTAAGCATTTACAAGAAATAGTCCAAGTTGCAGTTCACTTAGGTTATGGTTTGCATCTCAGGTGAACCCCCACCCCCAGACTCGCATGTTAAGGGCTTGATCCCCAGTACAGCAGTATTCAGAGGTGAGGCATTTGGGAAGTGATTCCTTATTAAGAGCTCTGACCTAATTGATATGTTAAATCGTTTATAGATACATAAGCCTAATGACTTTGGAGTGGGCGTGGCTGTATGCCACTGAGGGCACTCTCTCTGCTTCCTGACTGCCACGAGGTGAACAGCTTTCTTCCACCACATGCTTCTCCTGATGGACTGTTGCCAACACACATTTTAAAGCATCCAGACCAGCTGACCATGAACTGAAACCCCGAGCCCGAATAAATCTCTTTTTTCTCTGAAGCTGTTTGTCTCAAGTATTTTGCCACAACAATGCGACATTGACTCATCCAACATCTATCTACTAATTGAGTGAGAGTAAGGCCGCTTATAAGCCTAGGTTGCTTTTCTTGCTAGAGTATCCTTCACGTGTGGTTTTCATTTTATCTTGATAATACTATTTGTTTAAATAGTAAAAAGGGGTGGACTGTGATCCTGAAGGATTTCCCACACAGCCAACTGGGTTCTTCTGAAGTCGTTTAATACACTCCAGCATCACCTCTATTTCCAGTGTACTGGGAATTATATTTAGTGACTTAATCAGATGCACACTGGATTTTATATATTGTACTCGTCACTTTCTGTTGGGTTGCATCAGAAGGGACAAAATATCTGATTGTCCTGTTTGTAATGATGCTGAGACTCACTAGCTGGCACTTGAGTGACAGCTTGATTTGTCCTTTATAAAATTCCCATCCACCTTTCACACAATGGTTTTATCCTCAATTCATGATTTCCTGAGGAACTGATTATTGATTCTGCATTTATTGGTTGTAATTCTTCTAATTTTTCCTTATTAATTATTAGGATATCCTAAACTACAGTGTGAACAAGAAAGATGAAATTAATACATAGTTTCCCTCTTTGTATTTAGTAAGTTCCAGAATTACTTGGTAATCTCTCTTGTTTAACTTTGATAATTGTGTGTGAGTGTGTGTGTGTGCAAATGCGTGTGTGCAAATGCACGTGTGCTGAGGACAGAGGAGGACACCCGGTGCCCTGCTCCATCATTTCCTGCCTTCTTCCTTTAAGACAGGATCTCTCAGTGAACTTGGAATTAGACTGGAGGCCAGCCAGCCCTGCCAGCCTTTCGTCCACCTCCCATGGTGTTATGGTTACAGTGCACTTGGCATGACTGACGTTTTATGTGGGTGTCGGGGGTTCAAGGTCAGGTCCTCATGCTTGTACAGCAAGTATTCCTACTCCCTGAGCAGTTGCCCTCACCCTGACTTTCACAGTTTTTTAAATTTATATTTTTTTTAAAGGTAGGAACTACGTGAGATTGTATTATTTTTTAAAAAGAGGCCATTAACACCCCAAGTTCAACAACTGCTTCAGCAACATAAACCTTACCACTGAAAACAGTGGTGTCTTTTAGCATAGTGTGAGCCTCAATCAAAGTGAGAAATATCACTAAATTATAATATACATATGGGAGTTTTATCATACATTGATAAGGAACCATGAAATAAATTAAAATTTCATTGAAATTAGTCTTTATGAAAAAAAAACTGTTTGGGAAATAAAAATACTCTCTATCACCATTTTGATTGAACATGTTCTTCTGTTAAGATTGTTTAGAGGCAATGTCATAAAACATTATCTATCTAAATATATCAAAAATGCTATATTTTAAATTGTTTCCTTAAAGTGAGTCTAGTAGTTATCCCTGGACCTTCCTGAAGAAACTTCCCTTCCTCCCCAATCTCTATCGGGAAGAGAAAGATTTACTCTGTAAAAATCAATATGTTGACCTTGTTTAATTCATTTCCACTGAAAAGATTTGTCATTTCTCAGAAATGAAGATTAATGTGTTTGTGGAGTAGCTAAGTGTTTTCAATAATGGAATATCACAAGAACTGGGCAGGAAGCAAGAGGAGGGTCTTGATTTTTTTCAAACATTATGCAAAACTAAATTTAAGACAATCATTTTCAATAACCTTGTTAGACTGCCCCCAAGGCTTATTTTTTCGGCTTAAAAAACATTTTTTAAAAAAAATCATAAAAACAGACAAGCGATTCTTGTATGACAGTTTAGAGGATTTCTTTCCAGAGTTTTCAAGTTTGGTTTTGGATCAGCTGTCTTACAAACCAGGCATATCACCCATGCCAATAAGGGAAGCGCTTAACAAAATCTTGCATGCAACTGATCGGCAACAGGGAATATTTTCGGGCAGCAATCCTAAATTTTCCTGGACTGCCAACATCTGCTTGCTAACGCCTGCACACATCCCCAGAGTGCTGGGTTTTGTAAACATTGTTTGATGATGACATACTGAAAATTACGAAAGTGTGTCTCTCGATCCACACCCCAAACCCTCTGAAGAACATTTCATAGTTTCAGACTGTGGTCAGCAGACTTTTTGGGAACTATTTGAGTGTCTTCACTCACAGTTAAATAGATGTTTTATTAAAAATAAATTCCTGAGCTATGCTTGCAGGAAACGAGATGGCCACAAGCCATGAGGTCAACTTTGAAATAAAATGCTATGGAAATAAAGGTTGTTTCTTACAATTCTCCTGATAAGAATTGCTGCAAACTAAGAGAGCATGTGATTTTTGTAGAACTAAGCATATGAATAACATTGCAATAAACCTATAAATAGCCCGAAAATTATTTCTTTGACTTGTGTAGAATTGAAGACTCCACACTACTTGAGAGTGTAACATTTCCGGCAGATCTCATATTAAAGTAACACCCTTCTTAGCAGGATAGAATGCAGAGCTGAACAGGATGAAAGAAACACAGTTCTATGAGTAGAGTTTAAACATGCGGTGAACGCCTTCTTTTCTGAGAACTAAAATCTATAGGGCTGTCTGTCACCAGCAGAGGCACGGGGGATGATAGGAAAGGAAACCTCCCTCAAGCCCGAAAAGCCCTTTCTAAGTCAAACACTTGCAAAGCCATAGGGATTTGTGAGACTGTGCCATGTGCATAAGGAACACGAAATGTGAAATCACAGGCGGATACCCTCTCAAATCAAGCAGCAAAGCAGTGAGCCAGCTTTTTATGGAAAGGGAGAAACAATGGAGGAAGAATGGAAAGAGGAAAACATGGAGACTGTCATAAGCAGCATGTGTGTAGCATGTGTTTATCCTGACCTGCTTCTTGTTCTGTGTATCTACTCACTACGCAGGAAGGAGATCCCAAGGAAATGTACCCAACATTCACACATTTGCACACAGGACAAAACTATCGAAAGATGATTAAAAGAAATAAACAAAAGCAATAATGACTTTCCTTGTGTATTATATAACCAACAGCGTGCCTCAAAGAATAAGGCTGAAGAGCAATAGGATGACTTCTAAGATCAGCCTTGTACCCCTGCCTATGTACCCATGCATGTGTGTGCCCACATACATGTAGACATTCATATACATACATACATACCACACATATACATAGGAAAATGTGGAATTTATTTTTAATTTTAAAAAAGAATTTAAACTGCTGTTTCACTGGCATCTCTAATTTATAGTAAGCATTATACAAAAACAAAGTACATATGAGCACTTAAGAGATAAAAGTGAAGGAATAGCCGGGCGGTGGTGGCGCACGCCTTTAATCCCAGCACTCGGGAGGCAGAGCCAGGCAGATCTCTGTGAGTTCGAGGCCAGCCTGGACTACCAAGTGAGTCCCAGAAAAGGCGCAAAGCTACACAGAGAAACCCTGTCTGGAACAACCAAAAAAAAAAAGTGAAGCAATACACTTTTTCTCCAGCATATCATTTGATTAATCCTTATAATTAGAAAAAAAGTAACTTTTATTGGCCAGGAGAAGTTGGAATGAAGCTTAGGGAATTCTGAAGTGATGTCGGTAGTCATATATTAATACTGACTGTTCATCAGCAAAGTGTACATGAAATGGTAATGCCCAATCTTCACTACATTGACTACAGATCAAGCCAATTGTCTGGGCATGCAGCCTGTGTGATTGTACAAGGCCTCATCTTTAGAAGGACCTAGTGTCGTCATTTTGAGTCTTGCTTATGGACAAGGAGTCTTGCATTTTTCCATTGTTCTGGTCTCTGATAATTCCATGGGCACTCCTCCTGTAGACCATTTCTGAGATAGCTGAATTACCAAAGGTGCTGTATGGATGACCAATAGTCTAGTGTGGAGAAGATAGCTTATGGATAATTCAATGTGAAATTATAACCTTTGGAAAAGTCAACAAAGCAAGTACCAAATAGTATCCGTCTGCCATGGTTTTTTTGTTTTTGTTTTTGTTTTTGTTTTGTTTTTTTTTTAGATTTTCAGCATCCTCACTCAACAGAAACCGTTTGTATGAGAAGGATGATCACTGCCACCTTTGGCTTTGTAGCTGCCTGGATCCTAACTGAATTCTAAAGTCCCAGTACAGTTCTCAAGAATCATTCATCTACTTGACTAAACATTCTCCAAAAACCCTAACTGTACTTGGTAGTCACTCCCTGCAATGCAGAAATCCTAGTACTCAGGAGAACTGAAAAGTCGGCTTCTTTTTCAAAATGAAAGCCTCTCACACTAGGGGTTTGTAAGTCTCTAAAGTGAAGGCTGTAGTAGGATTCTAACGTAGCACAGACATTCCAGACACGTTGTCAGCACTTGCTTTCTGCTTCCGACACACGACATGTTTCACAGAAGATGTCCTGCCACCCATCAAGGCACCCCATTTGCCACAACTTGAAATCTTTATAGCTAAGGTTTTCCCTGGTGAAGGAATGCTACCACTTCTTTCATTTAAACCGTAGAGATCTTTAGAGCGCGATAGTTTGGGAGAATGTACATCTTTACTCATCTGTCACAAAGTATAAGGTCAAGTACTCCTTGTCGATTTGGAGTGAAAGAGCATATTGCATGGCTAAACTCCCTCAACCAGTCAGAAGTATATTTCAAGAAAATCGTAAGTCATGTTCAGTACCGTCATTACCACGTGCTTGAAAAATTTAAAGGCATTCCTTAAATGAGAAAAAAACCATAAGACTGTTCCTAGAACTGGGCTAGAATTCTATTGATCAAGAGTGTATTTTAGAGTAAGTTCATCAAATCCATAAATGTGCCTTGTGCTGGGTTCAGAGGTGGGATGAAACCTTTCCTACCTGCCTATGCCATTCCATCCCAAATATAACTGGCCTCTGTCTGATGTGAGAAGTTAAGCAGGGCCAACCTGGCTACTATTTGGATAGGAGACATTTCTACAGACCCCAGTTGGAGAATTTTATTTCCTTCAGTTGTTTCTTTGTGTTGTGGAATGCTGTTCTACGTTCATTCCAACACTGATGTTGCCTTCTTGAATTCTCAGCAGCTGTAATTGCCAGCCTGAGACTTGCAGAAGATTGGGCCCATTAACGCTCCATCACGGGAGGGTAGGGGTTGACAAAGTTCTGCTTCTCCCCAACCATGTGTCAGCGGTTAATGATTGCCGGAAGAGAGAATTTTCTTCAGTGCTTTAGCTGACTATAAGTTTCCCAAGCTCTGGTAGGCCACCCCTCACTCATGCCCCTCAAGCCTGGTTAAATTCATCAATTTACTAATTTAGACTTTAGGTCACATTATTTCTTTGGTCTACTGTTAGTGCCCTATCTGAAGTGAGTAGACAATTGTTCACATCGTCCCCAAGAAAAGTTAACGCAGCATCTTTAATGTGAACTTACACTAGATCTTTATTGTTAATTGCAATAATTCCTGCAGCTTGGGGGACCTATTTGTGCCTCAAACCATTCTAGGGACTTGGTGTAACCTACTTCGTAAAGTTTAACATTCAGATCCTGATCATCACACGTCTCTGGCTGTCCTGACTTCCGTAACCTGCTTTTGTGCTAACCCTCTCTTCTTGTTTTTCAACTGTTTGCATTCTCCAGTCCATCTCCACAAATCTCAAAGAGTCGAGCATTCGAAAGCTAGATACTAACTAACGTTTTCTTCCTGCGGCACCCTGAGTGAAAGGACCTTTCTTTTCTTCCCACCTATGACACGTCTCTTTAACACAGTTCAAGACTCTCCATCATGAACACCGTTCCCACTCTCCCTCCCTCCTATTTGTTTCCTGTTTAGAGCTTCTTTGGGAGAGAAGCAAGTGTACTTCGGGCAGGATGAGCAACACAGACCAAAGAACAAATGTGTACTGGAAGGTTTAGCAGGTAAAAGAAGAATGGATGGTTTGGCAGAGCTTGATGATAAAGGGTGTCCTGAAAATTCCATGAAGATCAGGCCCAAAGAATTGCTGAATAGGAATCCTGTTAAGTGTATTGTTCCATTTTAAGATGTGGAAACCCTGGAAAGACTATGAGTAGGGTGAAGAATCCCCATCCACTTTCTCTTTAGACAGGTCACTCTTAGTGGTTCGGGATGAATTGAAGTTAAAAATCACAGTTCTGCTAAGAGACTGTTGAGAGAGTAACCATGTGACCAAGGGATATGGAAAAAAACGTTCCAGGAGGAGAGAAAAGTAAGGGGTTAAATGCTTCATGGCAAGCACCTGTTGATCTCACTGGAAGAATGCTAAGGAATTCATCATGACTGTAACATAGAGAGTGAATGGAGAAAGGCAGGAGCTGATGAGAGAGAGAGAGAGAGAGAGAAAGAGAGAGAGAGAGAGAGAGAGAGAGAGAGAGAGAGAGAGAGAGAGAGAGAGAGAGAGAGAGAGAGAGAGAACCAAGGTATGCAGGTCATATAATCCTCTACCAGGACATTTGGTTTTGTTCTTGGGCATTTGAGAAAGTTTGGATGATGAGCTGAGACGCTCATACTGAAGTCTGAAGAAACATTACTTTTGTTACTATGCAGAAAATTCAGCTCTAGGTAGGAGCCTGGTAAGGAGACAGGAGAGTTATTGGAAAAGTTCAGGCAGGACATGGCAGTTGATGGCTTGGATGGGGTTGTAACAGTGGAGGCTGAAGAAAAATCTAGCAGACGGAATTTGGTGATGTGTTAATATGTGTTAATATTAGAGAGAGTGACCAAAGATAACTTAAAGGGTGAGCAATTAGCTGTGTGGAGTTAGTCCCAACACTTGAGTTGCTGAGGCAGGAGGATCATGACTTTGAGGCCAGTTTGGGAGGGCTGTATAGCTTGACCCTGCCCGAGAACAGAGCCAAACAAAACAGTGGTCAACTCTCATGGATGTAAGACCGTGATGAGAACAGAGAAAGTCACAAATTACGATTGTAAAATACCGTCTAGGAGTGCTTGCCTTTCCTTGTTGGATTGAGTAAGAGGATGAATAGGTAAGAGCTATGGCCTCCTTCTGTCCTCAGGATTGACTGTAAGGATGGGCTTAGGACTGTTCAATGAATGAATTTTTTTAAAAGCCCCTAAATCTTTTTATAAAATAAGGCCATAGAACTTACTCTGCTTTTACATTTTCTGAATATCACTCACCCCACCAGCCCTTAAAGGATCAGCCAGCACCCCTTTATCACCACCTTGTGTGGAATGACGATTTTTCCCAGTTTACCAAATGCTAGCACTTGCCTTTGAAATAGGAGCCCCTTCTGCAAAGACAGCTATTTTAACCAGAATAAGCTGTGTTGTCAAGCTATTTTTGTCTTAATTTTCTTAAAATAGACGGATACGAATACAGTAAGAGAAGGGTTGGCCATATTTTAGCTTTAAATCTAGTCACACACATGGATTTTGGTGGAAAACAGTTTCTTAAGAATAACAGAAAAAGTCTTTTATTACGAGTTTAAATTGGATTTTTTTTTCTTCTTCACCAGCGGATCAGAGCTCTGTGTTGTAGCCAGAATCCAGCTGTGCAAGTTTTCAACAGCTGGAATTATAAAAAGCCTCCTTCTATGAAAATGAGCTCATTACTATTGAGTTTGTGCGGATGCTCAATAAATCCATACTTTATTTTCCCTAGATTTAAAGAGACTATCATAAGGCTGCATAAAAGATTTTTAAAACAAAATTTTAGCTTTTGCAGTACTAAAGGCAGACTAACATTTTTTTTTGCACTCTACCCTTTTATTCTGAAGTTACATCTCTCATCAGAACAAACTATACACACTAATATTTATGTATCAACTTAGTCAGCTCTATTTGGTATCTCCACTAAGAAAAAGATTTAAAACAATATCTCACCAGGTGCAAGTATTATATAACACAAGAAAGAAACCATAAAGCTGTATCAGAACGGTCACAAAATCTAGATTTTAATCGGGTTGGTTATCCTGCCAGGCGCTGTTAAATGACTCTTCTCATTCTTTAACTCAGCATTTAGGAATCTTGTGGAGAAGTGAAGGAGTTAGACCGTCGGTTACAGCCTTTGTATGGTTTCAGTCTGGTATTAAATATCATCTCCCAGATAGATCAAGTCCTATCCTTCAGGTTGATTTCATCATATCTATAGAGTATGTTTTCTTCCTTAGCATTCAAATTATAATAAGGTAATTTTAAAATGTAAAGTTTCTGGGGAACAAAAGCGACCTGGTGTTAAAAACGTGTTGAAAACAGGAAAAGAAGAATGATATATTAATTTTTGGGGTCTAAATGTAATGTAGGTTGCGGTCAAACATTTTCAACTTTAAATGGTCCACATCTCTGTCAAAACAATTTTAGTGGGCCATTTTATCTCCCTTTGATATGAATTCCAAAAAGACTTAACAGAGACAGCTAGACCCATAATTAAAACAATACAACCTATGAAATTCAACCTCTAAAGTATTTTTAGTATGAACGGCCCTCTATGAACATCGCAGAAAAATCACAACTAACACAGTTTGGTTTTGATCACCTGGGATTATTCTAATCAGTTCAAACTCCAATATATTCGGCCCAAGTCCGTAGCTTCCACTCCCTGGTAACATGACTGAACACCTCTTTAGCAGATCTAGTCGCTTGAGGATGTCACCTTTGAATAAACATCGCAGTTGTAAATGTCACTTGAGAAGATCCTTTAAAAAGCCTCAGGGAGGTGTCCTGCTGGCTGCCTTATTTAGCCGATTTCCTCAAATAGGTGTCTGTGTGTGGGTATGTGTGTGGGTGTGTGGGTGTGTGGGTGTGTGGGTGACTAATCCCAGACATTACCTCTAACCACATTCTACCTGTAAATTTCCCTTGTGCACGGTTGTATAAGTCAGAAAAATGTCTTCTTTCCTTTTGTGTCCCTCGAAGAGCATAACATCCTGCGATAAGACAGCGTCATAGGAGATGTGAAGGAGGAAGCTTCTCATACGGTTCTGAGCACCACGCCCTATTAGCTGGCTCTGTCCCTGAAGGGAGGCATTACAAGCTCCAGGAGCGGCTTCTGATGTGACATTTTGTTCAGATTCCAGAATCTAGGTGCTGTGGGATCGGAAGAAGGAATCTGCTTAGCTCGTTTTATTCTTGCTGCATTAAAATATCTCATCTGCTTTGCGAGGTGACGTAATCCTTAGGTCTTCTCGGAGAAAGGAGGGCGTAAGAATGCTGAGGTAGAAGGGCAATGCTCACCACTGTAATGCTGCCTCTGATGGTACCTTCCAGATGCGTGTGGGTTGGGGGTTGCTATGTGAATTCCCTCACACCCAGGTCCTTACCGCACAGCTGTGCTAGTTTAGATTATGATAACACAGCAGAAAAATTTCCTGCTAAGCAGCACCTGCTGAGATCATGGGCTTGATAAATCAAACAATATTTTGTGTTCGGTCCTTGTACAGCCATTTAAAGAAAAAAAAAAAAAAAAAAAGGACAAAAACCCATTCATCTCTGCTTTCAAGAGAATCTTTCTATTTGCGGTGTGAAACACATTCACTTTTCAACATACTGCATGGTCTTTTCGGAAAACATGGCACCTTCATCAGTCTCCAAAGATATTCAGAGAGGTAAAAACTTCCCAGCTTGATGGTTTATCGTTCTAATCTTTATTGGCTGGGCTTGTTTTATCACCGGGCAGGGTGCCTTTTGATGAGTGAAATGTAGAAGGTAGGCGAAAGGAGCCTCAAATCCCATCTCAAACCAAAATTCAATATTTTTATAAGTGAATTGTTATTCATTAAATAGACATTTATTGTCAACAACACAGAAAAAAGCACTCTGAGAAAACTGTATATCCATTAATATATCCTTTAATAGCTGCTTGACAAGATCTGGGGCAAAAAAAAGCAGCTTTCTGAAGGAAAAGGCTGTTGTAGTCACCCCTCTGGTTTAACATTCATGGAGATGTGATCCATCATGTCAGAGATCGCATGGCATCAGCAGTGAGGAAACAGGAAGAGACCAGGAGGTGGGGGTGAAGCTATGAAGCCTCAAAGCCGGCTCCACAGTGGCCTGCTTTCCTCCATGGAGGCTTTGCTTCCTAAGGGTTCCACAGCCTTTCAAAACTGTTGCCAGTAGTTGGGGAACAAGTGGCCAAATCCATGAGCTTATGAGGAAAACTTCCCCTTCAAACCACACGACTTGGGAGAGTTCAAGGGGTGTGGGGTACGATTGTAGGTATGCATTTAAAGACCGGAAGAAATGCTAGAGGAAGATGCAGACGATTTGGAATGAAAATGTCAGTGAGGAACCAGGGCCGGAGTACCAGAGATGCTCATGGTTCGGGCTGGGCATACGTAATTCCATCCTGAGACATTCAGAGGATTTATTCTTTTTTCTTTTAAATATAGTGGAGTCTGGGGACATGAACACCATAAGGAAACAGAATACCAAGCTGCAAGCGAAGTCACAACTCTGGGACGCTGAGGCCTTAGGAGAAAGTGATCCTTCCACTTGTTTTCTCTATTTTGACTGAATCTAGAGTCACAGTGACCATCCTACAGAGAAGAGGAACTGGCTATCTCGACAAAAATCACAACCAACGTCTTTGATTCGAGGAGGCTGCATTTATTTTGATTGAACAACTTTTCATTTTATTTCAGTCTTGTCTTTGATCTGACTTCTGTCAGAACCTTTATTTTTTTCTTCCCCCACAAGAGGCTGCGAATATTACCGGAGGCAGCATCTGTAATTTAAAACAGAGTGGTCTAGTTTGAGCTGGCAATTACCACAGACAGAGTGTATGGTAAATGCTCCCCGACTATTGTACCTATTGTCCCAGCTCGGCCCTTACCGTCCCTAATGCCATCTCCGGTTCGAGTTAGAGCTCTACCTGATGAACATTATTCACAGATACTGAACAAATCTACCAAGATATCCAGTCTGTGGAGGATTTTCACTGTTGCTTTTCCTCTGTATATTCCAGAACCTAGACACCCAATAATCATTGAGGAATGAAATATAAATGTCAACTAAAAATGCCGAGATCCTTTGTAATAGTCCGTCCTTCATTCAACATCGTGGGCACACTGACTCGCCCTGAAGTTGTACCATTTTCAACACAGGCACCGCTCAGCCAGCCAATGTTAGTTCAGAGTCTCACCACAGGATGATTTTTAGTTTTTTTTTTTTTCTCTTTATCTTGTCTTATGCATGTCTTCAGTACAAAATTGCGTTTCTGTCCGTGTTTTTCCATGTCTCCCACTCTTTACTCCTCAGGGATGCCTGCCAAGAATGTCTTCTCTCTTTCAGGACCATCCCAAAGTCTAACTCTACTGGGAAACTTTTCCATCAAGCTCTTGCGAGCCCAAGCCTTGCCTTCCCTACCACAAAGCCCAAGGAACTTCATCTTCCATTGAGTCTGACTTTTGTGAAAATCATTTCTGTTTAGTCTGCCCCAGTGTATAATAAAGTAGCAGTTGCTGAAGAAAATAGAATCACGCGAGGGATTTCAAATAGTAGGGATTTCGTAGAGGGGAATTACATGTAAGTTGTAAGAAAGTCGACAATTAGCTTAATGAGGGCAAGCTAGAGGCCAGCAGCAGGTGAGAACTTTTCTCACATTTGGGCCTGGCAGTCCATGGCATAAAGGAGAATTGCCGGAATCTAGAGCCACCTGGCCAGACCCATGGCTGGAGTTAACAAGTAGTCTCTAAGACTTCCATGGTGGGGAAGTCATCTTCAGGGATGATAGCCATAAAAGATATATGGTTGTAGCCAAAATTGCTATCCAATCACTTCTGGCTCTTTTGCCTTGGTCTAGGTCTTCCTTAACCAAGTTCATCCACAGATCAGTTGGTAAACGATGCTTAGAGATATGTAGCTCCCTGCTATACATAAAAAGTGAGAAATGAATACAAGAACAGACAAATAAGCTATTTTATTTTGGTGTGTGTGGGGGAAATATGTCTGACTATAGCAATACCATGTCAATATCCCTTCAGTATCCAACACAATGTCTTACACATAATGTTAATTTGTATCACTGTGACCTATTTTCAACAGAGAAAGCAGGGCTGGAGAGATGGCTCAGAGGTTAGGAGCACTGGTTGCTCTTTCAAGGAATCTAGGTTCGATTCGGAGGCTCACAACTATCTATAACTCCAGCTCCAGGGGATTCAATGTCCTCTTCTGACCTCTGTGGGCATTGAGCACGCATGTGGTATACAGACATACATGCAGGCAAAAATACCTATACACACACACACACACACACACACACACACACACAAGAGAGAGAGAGAGAGAGAGAGAGAGAGAGAGAGAGAGAGAGAGAGAGAGAGAGAGAGAACTTAGGGAAAAATGTTTTTTCCTGTTGTTACTGTTTTCAGTTGTTTTTTTTTTTATTTTTGATTCACCAAAGTAAAGTTTCTAGATCTTATTTAAATTTTGAAGCCCTGTGAGAGCCTGCAAAGCTGATAACTCTTTGCATGGTGTGTGTGTGTGTGTGTGTGTGTGTGTGTGTGTGTGTGTGTGTGTATTTGATATCTGCAGGAAAACTTAGAATTGCATATATATCTATTTATATAGCCCTAAATGTACACATTGGTCTCCTATGTCAAATTTGGAAGTCTTGGTATTCAACATTTAATCAAATGAAGTAACGTAAAATCACACACATCGCATAATGCAGTTTCCTTGGTATAGTAACCTCTAGAAACCAAAAGATTACTTCCGCCAGAATGGTATAGGCTAAAGCAGTGGGGGTCAGATGACTATGACCTTCCTGAGACGTTTGGGAATGTCTAGAGAACATTTTTACTTTCGTGACAGCAGCCATGCTGCTGGGATAGAGTGAGTAGGAACCATGGACATTGTTTAAAGTCACACAGTGCACAGGATATGCCCCACAGAAAAGGACTGGCCAGGCCAAGAGGTCACTAGTATTTATATTGAGAAATCCTATTCTCAAGAAAGAGCAATGGTACTCTAGATTTGACTGAGCTGAAAGAGGTGGCATTAGTTTACAATTCAAGATTTGTCTTTAACTCCTGGAAGAAGCTCTCATACTCCAAAAGGTAGACAATTGGATGTTGCTAATATGTAATTGTCCAGATTTGATCTTTATCTTTCCATTCTAAAATTATTCACTTTTGGCAGTTCTGAGGATCAAACCCAAGACCTTTCATATACTAGGCAAGTCTACCCATGAGCTATGACCCCAGCCTTTTGTCTGTAAAGATAGGATCCCTCTGTGTAGCTCAGTTTGGCTTTGACCACAAGGCCAGGAGGACATTGAATTATCATCCCCCGTCTCTGCTTCCTGAGTGCTAAGGTTACAGGCACAGGCCACCATAACCAGCTTAATCTTTTATGTCAACCCAGTCCCTGTACATCATGTTTAGTCTGTGCCATGTTAGGTAACAGCCAGTGAATTTCCATTATGATTAAAGAAAAGACTTTCTAGTCTAGGAAACCTGACTTTCAGGGGTAAAAATATCATACCAAAGGCATAAAAATCTCAAAAGTGAAAAAGATAAGTACATTTAGAGGGCCCAAGCACAGTCTATACTGTTGTTATTGTTGTTGTTTTGTTTTGCTTTTCCTAGACAGGTAACTGTCAGAAGATCTGAGCTAATTTGCAATCCTGGCTTGGAGCTACGCTCTTGTAACTGCAAATACACACATTCGAGTGAATCCTAGAGCCGTTTCCAGGGAGGGTCTGTCAGTGGAGTGCAACCAAGAAACCTGCCGTGGCTGTCTATTTTGGAGCCAGGTTTACACATCAGGACCAGGCTGCTACTCGGGCAGTAGCTTTCCATAGTGGTGTGTCCAGTACTCAGACCCCACCACAGACCTACTTGAGAACCTCAAGAGTGGGCCCCATGCATCATCAAAGCCACCATTCTGCAGAGTATAATTTTCCAATGGGGAGTCTGCCTGCAAACAATCTGGAGTTGTCCTCTGGGGAAGGTGAAGGGACCAGAGTCCCTCCCACCCCCTACTGGGATTCTTGTACTTTCGCTACACCATGGAGACCTTAGAAACTCTATTGCTGACCAGGGAGTTGTGGCCACATACCAAGAGCTAGTCTGGGCATTTAAGGGCATCTTCCAAGCAGGGAAGCTAACGCCTTTTCTGCATGGATTCTCATCTGAGGCTCTCTTGCTCTCAATGCCCTCCTATATCACCAGGCTTTGACGTTACCACATTGTAGTTCTCGTCCACTCTCCTTTGCCTCTGTGATCCTTCTTCTGGCCAAGGATGGCCTATTCTCCCCACAAAATGTCTCTCAAGTGTACTCCTTCTTATTCCCACCACCCGAGTTTCGGGATCTTACTTTTTTTTTCTTCCTGAAATGTGGCACAAACTGCTGACGTATCTCCTTGGCTCAAGCCTAACTGTGCCCAGTGAGCACTTAGCTGAAGGTGATGTCTTTCTGCATAGTCTTCTTTGTTGAGAGCTCTGATTAATTCCTCATGGTTTGTGGTATGAATCTCACATCCTTCTACTTATCAGAGACCAACATCTGGCCTTAAATTACCTTTTCAAACTTATTATTATTTCTCTTCCAACACAGTACATTCTGCACAAAAAAAAACCAAAAAACAAAAAAAAAAAAACAACCAAATTATTTTCTCATTTATCTCAAATGACCAACTCCAAATACGTTTTATAGCCATATTTTTTCAATCACCTACCTTGTTATGATACTTGGTTTCACCTCACAGGCCAAATGCTCTCTTGGTCTGGAAGGTGGTTCAATGGATAAGATCCTTCGCTGTGCACACATGAGGACCTGCGTGTGGATCCCCAGCATCTGCGTGAAAAAGCCAAGTGCAATAGTATGCTACTCACCAGGCGGTGGTGGCGCACGCCTTTAATCCCAGCACTCGGAAGGCAGAGGCAGGCGGATCTCTGTGAGTTCGAGGCCAGCCTGGTCTACAGATCGAGATCCAGGACAGGCACCAACACTACACAGAGAAACCCTGTCTCGAAAAACAAACAACAAACAAACAAAAAGAAACACAAATAGTATGCCTCTGTAACCCTAGTGCTGAGGGGAGGCACGGGCAAAGACAGATGGATCCAGGGACTCACTGGCCAGCCTATTTAGCTGAAATGGAGAGAGACCCTCTCTTAAAAGAATAAGTTGGAGAGGAAATAGGAGAAGACACCCTGTATCCCCTTTTGGAAAACCTACTAAACTCTAGATCTCTTGCTGAAGGTATTTGTTACATTTTTCTCTCCAGTAGTTATCCACATGTCACCTTTATGACTACTTCATCTTAGTATTTCCCACAGATTACTCAGCATGGAGCCTTTTATATCATAGATACTGTTATAGTCTTCTGGAGTGAAGACTTCAAGGAAACTTTTGCCGAAAGCTTAGTGTTCAACAGGTACGATATTTTTATAGTTATCTATCAAGAAGAGGAATGATTTCTGCTACCTGATATTCGGAAAAAAAAGTTTTACGGTAACCATAAATCAAGTTGGAAACTTCCATCAAGAGTGTAGCATGATGCATGGGTGGTAGAACATTTCCTTTGCATGATTCATTGTGATGGTTACTTTAAAGTGTTATGCAGGCTAGGCACAGGTATAATCAAGCAGTTCAGCCAACTGGAATTGAATGATTCAATCCGACACTAATTTTGAGGTTGTTGTGCAGGGGTTTTGAATGTGCGGTTAGCATATAATCAGTTGCTTTAAGAGGTTCTCCTCTGTAATCTACCTGCACCTGACTCATTTAGTAGAAAGGTGTCAAGACTGACAACAGAGGCCTCTCTGAAGAGCAAAGTCCCCCTGCAGACTGCAGCTTCAGCTCGGCCTCCCCCTGCTTGCCCTTCCTCGCAGTCTGCACTACAGTTTCAGACTTGCCTAACCAGCAGCCCTCCATGCTACTGTCTAAGCTAAGCGAACGGTTTGCAGCAAATTTCTCTGTCTCTGTCTGTCTCTGTCTCTGTCTGTCTCTGTCTCTGTCTCTCTCTCTCCCTCCATATAATAACACTTGCTTCATGATTAGGACACAGTCTGAGTAATGCATTGGTAAGTAATTATGTTTGGTGGTTCAGGCATCACGGACTATACTTACTTAGCACAGTATACAAACCCAGATGCTCTAAATATACATATTTAGGCTATATGATTTGTGTGTGCAACAGTGTGTAAACATACACACACACACACACACACACACACACATCTTATTGCTCCATAGACCATGATGAACAAAACATGAGATTTTTAAATCAAGTACAAAAGAAAATTAGGCAATTAAGATACTTGCAATGAGGCCCTTTACAGCATACCACATTGTGCTTTTTTAACTACACACACACACACACACACACACACACACACACACGGTATATATGGGGGTATATTCTCAAAATTACAATGTAAAGAGCTGTACAGTAAATAATATGCATAATCATTTACCATCATTGAGTACTATGTATTAGATATAATTGTATAGTTACACTTTTCTCTGACAGCTGACACACATTTGTTACCACAAACATGAGCAATGGGTTGTTCATCTTAGGAGGGTGCATTACAATCTGACGGAGCCACTGATATCTGAATTGTCATCGTGCTCATTCTGTGTGTGTGTGTGTGTGTGTGTGTGTGTGTGTGTGTGTATGTGTGTGTGTGTGCATCATTGCTTCTGCTTCTGTGATAAAGTGTGACTGGTGTTGCCATTATGAAAATTTTCACCCAACATTTTAAGAAGAGTAGTTTGTGATTCCGTGCTGTTTGTATATATATATTATATTTCACCCATCTATTATACATGAACGTAAATATAGCTATATGTAGGCTCATACAGTTAAAGTTGAAATATTGACAAGATGCCTTTTTTTCCTCCCAAAATCAAGTGCAAGCTTTAAAAATGATGGTGATGCTCAATGTTGTTAAGAGAACTAAGACAAACCATTGGTACAGCTAATGTAAACTGACACAGCTTTTCTGATTAATAAATTGGCCTGAAAATGTTCAGGACTGTTCATGTGAGAACTTCTTACACACACAATGATTTGTGCACAGGTGTCTGCAGTTCAATGTTATGGTCAATGAGGAAAAATCTAAAGCCATTTAAATGTCAAATAATAAGGACATGGCTTCTTTTTTACCCTTTTCTGCAAATATTCAAATTTGGGGACCTGAGAAAACACTCAGTGTAATGCTGAGTAAATAGATTCAAAAATGACATATTCTATCAATCAGAGCTTGAGAAGAAGGTGTATGTGTGAGAAGATTCTCACAAAGAATGGGTTTACAGCTGGGGCGGTGGTGTCGCACGCCTTTAATCCCAGCACTCGGGAGGCAGAGGCAGGCGGATCTCTGTGAGTTCGAGGCCAGCCTGGTCTACAGAGCGAGATTCAGGACAGGCACCAAAAAAACATAAAGAAACCCTCAAAAAGAAAAAAAAAATGGGTTTAATGGGTTTACATGATTGTAAATCTGAGCTCCAGGGGACAGGCTGCAGGGAAATAATGACTGCAGATCACATCCCCCGACTCCTACCCACACACTCCCACCCAGACCTTCACACCCAGCCTCATCAGCTCTACCCTTCTAGCTCTCCAACTGATTGAGGAGGGCTGCCTAGACAATCCAGGGTATTCTTCTATACTTGAAATTAATTTGAGACTCAAATTGACATTTGCAGAATCCTTCTCCTGCAGCACCAGTAACGATCCACTGCAAAAGTGGAAAACTACAGCCTCCACAATTTAACACATCGAGAAGAAGCCCATCTCGAGTGACCTTTATTTTATTAAATAAATAAATAACAGAAAACCGCAAACAAATCTTGAACAGAAAGTTAGGGAGAAGTACCTGAAACAGGCAAGAAATTAAAAAACTGTGTACAAAAAGACTACAGAAGATTGTATTATTCCTCATAGCGCCCTGTACTTCTCAAAGCATTTAAATGAATACATGTCATTTTGGGATTTTAGATAGACAAAGAGAGGATTTTTTTAATGTCAATAAAATGTTAATGAAATAAAAAAAAGATAACTTGTCATTTATTTTGTCAATTAGTGCCACCGAACATTAGATTGAAAAGCATACCCCATCCCTCAGTCACCTCACTGGACCACCTTTCACCTTGGTCCGCCATCCCTGGCTCAGGTAGGCCTAGCGGTGGGCTTCCCATTGGCTGTTAGATATAGAGTCCCTGGAAAGGACTGGGGCTCGGAAGAAATCTGATCCCTCTCTGTCTCCAGCTTGTCCAAGCGCCCAGGTGACTTGCTCAGCCTACCTACAGATTTGGACTTTAATTAAGTTCACAGACATCCCTTTGTGTCCTGAGTTTAATGACCAAGAGGAAAACAGCGTTCCTCCAGAGTAAACAAAATGCTTTCCCTCATAACATAATTTACCCGCACACATCAATTTTAATTCCTTGGCGAGTTTAAGTAATGAAAAGTCGGAGTTAGAAGAGACTTTAGACTAACTCTTTTTGACAGAAGAGGACGCCGAGGGCCCAAGAAGTAAGATGACATATTCAAGGTCACCCTGATGGGTGGAGATGAAGGCAGGATAGCCACCCAGGGCTCCTTTTACAGTAGCACTATGTGATTTTTATAATACTCTACCTCTTAGGATGTGTTAGGGTCAGAAAAATCATCAGTACTCAGTAAACTGAAGTAAAAACAGAAAGAAAAAGGGAGGAAAAAAAAGATAATGCTATTCATTCTCTTATTTATACCTCTTTAATTTGACCCATTCAATTACATCCATTATATTTAAACCTTTATTGTCGACTGCTCTAACCTTGGCTTCATGGAGCTCATGTGCACATTTTCTGTAGTGACTGAGAATCACGTTTTTTCTAAGTTTAAATTTTAATTGATTTTTTTTTTATTTAAAAACCAATCCATTCAGCTATTAGAAAAGCTTTTAAGTTTTGAAAAACATTTCATGAATCTATTTTTCTACTCATTAGTTTTATGAAATCTAAACAAGGATCAAGCAACAAGATTGAAAATGAGTTGATACAATGAATATAAAATTGCATATCTGTAAACGTATCTTGGATTCACGTGTTACTTTTTTTAACTTTTTGATGTTTCTGGAAATTTTAAAATGGCACACATCACATTTTTGTTGACATCATCGACACGTAATCTGGTTGGTTTTCAAATCTGTAATGAAGTTTCCTAGCTATTTTGCACTTTGGATTGCAGTGAGTCGCATATTGCTGTTATTTACCCTGGATCCTTCCATATTAGCCTCCATACGAGGAACGTATCAATTAAACATTAATACCTATAATTTGAGATGTTAGTTTTGTGGTTTGCTCCTAGTCAAAGATAATTATAGTAAACCTTGGGGATTTAAAAAAAAAAAAAAGAAGTAACTGAAGGCAATCATTGATATCCAGGGATATATGTACATTTACCTTACCACATCAAACTGAAATCACTGTTGTAAACTCCTCGGATATGTTTTAAGTATGAGCTGAGGCCCAGATGCTGTTTCATTCATGGAAACTGGGAGTGCTGAGGCTTAACGTGCGGTTCCTGAGGACTTGCCCTTTGAATAGTGTAGGCCTCAGCACCACCTGGATAGCAGTCAACTTCAGACATTAAACTGCCATTAGATTCTTTAGCGTAAGTTCACGTGGGGATCACAAATGGAACTGTTGATGACATTTCATGGCATATGTGCTCCGTCAAATGTGTCACCTAAGTGAGTTGGCTTTTCCTTTCTGAGAAAGACCTGGTTCTTTTTTTTTTTTTTTTTTTTTTCATTTTTCTTTCTTAAGAAATTTTCTACTCACTCTACATACCCCTGTGGAGTGACGCCTTGCACAGCCTTGGTACGGTGGGAAGGGGCTTAGACCTGCCAAGACCTGGTTCTTACCATGCTATCTCAAGAGTATATCATGTTCTAAAGGAGGGCTTGACTATTTCCTTTTCTGTGTGTGTCGGGGGGGGGGGGGGGGCATCTGTTATGAAAAAAAATTCCCCCCCACCCCAAACCCATATGTTGAAGTCCTAACTCCCAGTCTCTTATAATGTGACACTATTTGAAGCTGGAATTTTCCATTGTTACTTATCAGCGCCAACTTGATTATATTTGGAGACACCTAGGAGATATGCCTATGAGTGTGCCTTCAATAAGTTTCCAGAGAAGCTTAGCTGAAGGGAGACTCAGCCTGAGTGTAGCTGGAGTTTTCTTGTGTCCCGCCTGCCCATAGTAGGGGCAAATCTCTCCCACTAGCGTCCCCCAAGTAAACACACAGAGACTTATATTACTTATAAACTGTATGGCCTTGGCAGGCTTCTTGCTATCTGTTCTTGTATCTTAAATTAACCCATTTCCATACATCTATACCTTGCCACGTGGCTCGTGGCTTACTGGTGTCTTACATCATGTTTCTTCTCATGGACGTGGCTGGCCGAGTTTCCCTGACTCCTCCTTCCTGTTCCCCCCCAATTCTCCTCTCTGCTAGTCCCGCCAATACTTCCTGCCTGGCTACTGGCCAATCGGCGTTTTATTTATCAGTCAATCATAGCAATACATTCACAGCATAGAGAACACCCCACAGCGCCTGAGTGTGGGCAATCCCGTCCTATGGGCTGGGAAACCCCAGCTGGGTAAGCAGTAGGGAAAAGAAAGTCAGCTGATGACCAGCATTCATTCTTTCTGCTTTCTGATCATTGGCAATGTGAGCAAATAGCTTCACCCTCCCACCATTACAGCCATGGGATGCTCCCACCACCCCTCCCACCATTACAGCCATGGGGTGCTCCCACCACCCTGCCTTCCTTGACATGAAACAGAATACACCCTTCCTTCCTCAAGTGCCTGAGTCAGCAAGAAAGTGACTAAGGCCATAGTTAAAAGGTAGCTCGAGTAAAATGACGTCATAAAAGTAGACTTGAAGATGACCTGTGTCCTTAAAAGAAGAGCTGCATGCAAGCATGCGCATGCAGAAGGACAGAGCCTTTGGGAACCCAGTGAGAAAGAAGCAATCCGCAAGCGAAAGGGGAGGTCTCAGACCAAACAGCACTGTCTACAGTTGAGCCGGCGCTGCTAAGCCTCCGAAACTGTGAGAAAACACATTTCTGTGATGTCATCAGGTACAAGAGATTTTTAAGATTGTTAAGGGCTGCTTTCCTCAACTAATATGGCAGCCATCTCAACTGACCTTGCTCAAGCATCTTTTCCCTGGTAGGTCCCCAAATGTACTTCAGGAGACATATCACTCCTCTTTGCTGTAGAAAGGACCCATTTTTCCCTTTTACTGTAAGTCATGTCTATGGTCCCCTCAGAGTCCTCCAAAATGAAGTTGGTAGGTGCCATAGGGTCAGTTTTAAAAGCTATGTTATGGTTCTCTTGGTTGGACTCCTAACAGTGGGAGCAGGGGCTGTCTCTGACCCTTTTACTGGCTTTTGGGACCCTGCTCCTCATACTGGGTCACCTTGCCCAGTCTTAATACAAAGGGAGGTGCTTAGTCTTACTGCAACTTGATATGCCATGTTCTGTTAATACTCATGGAAGAACCGCCCTTTCCTAGACAGAAATGGAGGAGAGTTGGGAACCGGGGTGGGGGAGTAAGGGAGTTGGGGGGGTGGGAGGGTAGGGGTAGAGGCTGGAAGGAGACAAGGGAGAGGAAACTGCAACCAGGATGCAAAGGAGACAAGGGAGGGGAAACTGCAACCAGGATGCAAAATAAATGAATTAAAAAATTTTTTTAATTAAATTTATATTATCTTGCATATTTCCTCCAAAGCTGATGAAAAATTCTCCAGCCAATCTTTTGTGATATGTTAGTAAACAAACTTAAAGGTGATTTAATTTGTACAGATTATGCTTAGATTCTAAGGGTCATCCTGGGGACATCAATAAGCCAAATGCTGCGCCTCTGAACGTTCTCTAATAAAACCTAATTTCTAATGTGCTGGCATTTGGAGGTGGGGACACTGGAGGGGGATTACATAATAAGGGTGGCACCTTAGGAGTAGGATGGGTTTGTTCTTAAAAAAGAGACCATAGAGCATGCCTTGTCCTTTATGTCATTTGAGAACACAGCTAGAAAAAGGCCACCAGGGAACCAGGAGGAAGGCCTCACCAGACTCCAAAGCTGCTAGTGCCTTGATTGGATTTCCCAGCTTCTAAACTATGAAATATATTCCCATCTCCTACGGAGCACCTAACTATGGTAATACACCACAGAAGTCTCAGTAGACAAAGACATGGGCTCTGAGAAACAGCAAATGAGGCAGAATAAAGGCCTGTGCCAGGTTACTGACTCAGACTACTGCGATCTGGCTACCTACTTACTCTCTCTGTGGTCCTGGGAGGCTCAGCAACCCTCCCAAGTCTGTTTGCCCATCTTTAAATTCACCCAGCGGTTCCTCCTCAAAGGATTGTTTTGAGAAGGCAAAGAGACAACATATGCGAGAATCATAACAAACAGCCCCACCTACTAAATATTAATCCCCTTGCCCCCAAGGGAATGAAGGTTCCTTTAAAATATGACTATAGATCCTTTGTAAAAACAACAAAAGTGTTTTATAGTTGAAGAAGGCAAGGAAGAACATCTGTTTCTGGTGTCCTTTGGTGAAAGAAAATTCATTTATATTCTGGGGCAGTGACGAGGCCCCGACTCTCCAGACGTGTGAAGGCACTCAGCAAGAATGTACCATCATTTAGCCTCTCTGGCAGGGAGGGACTTGTGGTCTGGTGAGAAGGACATCAGAGCAACCATTCCTGAATTCTGATTTTGCCTTCCCACGAGTGGGGTCTGTGAGACTGTTTACTAACGGCAATACTTGTTTTACTAGGAAGAAAATTTATGTCTAAGAAATTATTAAGGCAAGTTTCAAATATTATATATAAATAAACATGTATAAATAAATGTTATAGAGAGAAAATTCATATATATACATTCACACACATATGTATCAAGAAGTATCTTCTGCAGTGAGGAATTTTTTTCCTATTCGTGTTTTATGGCAACTCAACATTCACATGAGCACTGGTGTATTTAAGTTACTTTCACTGCCTTGATTAGAGACAAGACAAACAGCTAAGTTAGATTCAGTCGCAAGTGAATAAATTAGACCCCATCTTCAACTCCTCTAAAATTGGAACCTGTCATGTTTACACATGCCTGTAAGCTCAGCAGTCAGAAAGGAGGGGCGTGAAGATCATGAGTTCGAGGCCAACCTAAGCTATGGCAAGACCTTGTCTCAAAAAAATAAGGGCATGGTGTGTAACTCCGTGGTTGAGTGCTAATTCAGGATCTGTGACACTCCGGCTGTGACTCCCAGTGCTACAAAGGATAAGAAACACACACACACAATAACAACAACAACAAAAACACTGGAATTGAAGCTAGTCTGAAGGGGTATGCTTATAGTCCCAGCTACCTGGGAGGTTGAAGCAGAAGGATTGCTTGTGCCCAGAAGTTCAAGACCAGACTTGAGCACATAGGGCAGCCCTGTCTCAAATAGGGTTTGGTTTTTGTTGTTGTTTTCAAAGGAACCTAGACTCAACACCTCATACGATTTTAAAGCTCTCACAAGGTACCGCTGACCGGTAAGTGGCCTAGAGCGCCTGCTTGCTCCTCATTTCTCTCCTTTCTCTGGGCCGCCTCCTCCTGCCCATCTGGTTGCCTTCTGCGAATTCATCACCCCTTGAGGACGGTCCCTCTTGAAACTCCTCACAATACTCTTTCTGTGAGACCCTCCAGGCTGGGCTGTCAACTTAAAGGGGCCTGTTTTAAATCCAGACAGTCATCACAAAAGGCAGTCAGTGAGGCCACGCAGACGTTTTTTGGCACTAACACGTCGGCAAGGTGGTTCTCCACCGACACCAGTGACAGGACCGTCAACTCCATTTATGGATTTTCCCCATCAGCTTTTCCAAGACTCAACAAAAACCCTTCACTTCTAACAGTGCAGTACAGCTGAAATAGAATCCTGCTAAATGTCAATACTTCACATTTCCTTCCTACAGGCGTTAGACTACAAAGAAAATCTTTTTGTAAGGAACATATATTAAAGGTAGATCTAGGGGCTGAGTGAGGCAAGGGAGAAACTTAAAAGGATGACTGAACTGGAGTTGACAAAACTTACTTTGAACACTACTAGTTAGCTCAGGCCACCATTAGAAAAAAAAATCTACAACCAGGGGGCTTGAGAAACAGATATTTATATTTTTCACATTTCCGGAAGCTCACAGTGTTATTATGTACTCACAATGTCACATGCTGACAGTGTTGGCTGACTTGAGGTTACCCCAAGACTCCCTTTCCTTGGCCTATACGAGGCTGTTTTCTCATTATGTCTGTCAAATAGTCTCTTGTGCTGACAGTTTGGTCCCCAGCTGGTGAGCTTGTGGAGATGTGATTGGATTGGGAAGGTGTTATCTTCATCAATGGGTTTGCCTACTGTGAGTTCATAGGCAAATGGACTATTAGGAGGTGGGGCCTGGTGGTTGAATGAAGCCTTTGAAGGTGACATGGGTGCCTAGCCACTCTCAGCATCTCTTTAGTATGGAACAAGCAGCCTTGTTCCACCAGGCCCTTCCACCATTATTGTGTGCCTCTCCACAGACAAAGAAACAAAACAGAGCCAGCCAAGCCTGGATCAAAACCTCTGTAGCTGTGAGTTTCAGTGAGAATCAGGGTATGGAGCTCCTGGGAAGCTGAGGCCAAGAAAGTTGTGGCTACTGTTGATATTGCTGTCATTAAAGACAAATCAAATACTCATATTGTGACATCAGGAAAGATACCTTCACGGCACCTGAGGAACTGGGCAGACCTCACCCTTCCCAGACTCAAAAATGTAAAGGGCTGGTAAGCTAATATTCTTTAGAACTCAGCCATGCAGATACCCAGAGACCTTTGTAGCCATGATCCAAAGGGGTTCTGGGTCAAGAAGATGCAAACTTTGGTATCCATGGGGTGTTGGCCTTTCAAACATACAGAGTGCAAGGCTTCTAGGGTCCTGGAGGCATTCAGTCAGATCTCAAAGGCAAGCCTGGGAAGCTAGGCAGTACTTGGTAAGTCAGAAACCCCCACGGGAGGCCCTGGGAGGATGCATAAAGCTGTGAGGATGACACTTGAGCTATACCAGCCCAGAGAACACTGAAGGAAGCCGCAGGCAATGAGCAGGTAGCCCAGGAGAGTTCATGTAGGCTGGAACCAGCAAAGCTGTAGGAGAAGGAATGCCCAGGTCCTTTGGACTCCCATTATGCCACGTGCCTCACATGGAGCTGCAGGACCTAAGGCCTGAGCTGCTGGGGTGGGTTTTGCTTTGGGCCCAGTCCTCCTCTCTATGCTCCCATCCTGCCCTTTGGGGATGGGAATGTTCACCCTGTGCCGTCGTGTGTTCAACGGATGCAAGGTTTGCTGTTGTTTTTTCATTCCTTGAGAAATTCATACATGAACACAATGCATTAGATCAAAGTGTAAAAATATCACATAGGAGTCTTTTCTATCAAATACTATAAGAACAAGGAATGAAAATCTTTTTTATCTTCCCCAGCTTGGAAGAACATTATGCAAATGTTCTAATCCTCTCCACCTAGTAAAATCCTTGTTTACACAAGGGCCCCTTGCTCTCTTCCAGGAATTTGATGGTATAGGGCAGCGACCCTTTTTTCCGTGGAGCAGTGACCTCTTTCCCCTCTCTCTCTAACTTTCTTGCACCAATTCTTTTCAGATGAGCCAATTGGATTGAGACCACGGAGTCTGACCCCAGCCAATGAGGTAAAACACCTGGCTTAGAACAGAATGCAAGTACTCTTCTTGTCTCTGTGTGTTCACCCTTCCAAGAACACCCTCTTGATCAAGAGAAAAGTTTGCCTTGTCCAGACACCTCAGTCAGACTGGTGATCCCTTCCTTCGTGGCCCAAACTTACTTCTAGCAACACCCACCATCCAGCTATTCCGGTGCCCCCTCATATGCCCCCTTCAGACTCATGTCCTCTTCTGTTTCTCCTTTCACAGAGGCTCACAGCTAAGAGTTTGCTTTAAGATTCAGAAAGAACTCGAGTTTAAAGAAATGCTAGAACTGTTGAGACATATATATGCATATATACACCTATACATGTATATGAATAGGTGCATATATGCATATATACATTATACATATATGCATGCAAGTGTACATATATACATTTATGCGTGCATAATTATATATGTATATATATATATACATGCATGCATGCATACATATACAGTCTGTCACATGGTAAGAAAATTGAGCTCCAGGTGGGGAGGGCCACCATTTTGCTCATCAAAGTGCCATCCCTCTTTGAACTAGAGAAAACCTTATAGCCCATCTTAGCCACCCTGCTTAATCCTGCAGGAAGGAAGCTGAAGGTCCAGAAATGAAGGTTTCCCAAAGTCACTGGACTATAGCAAAGTCAGGACCTAAATTTGGACTCACAGTTCCCTCTTATATTCTTTGTACCACCTCATGTTGCTTCCTGCTCTCAAATGCTCTGGGCTGGGCTGCTCTGTACTAGAGGTATTTGCTGCATAAAAAGCACCTGTATACTACCCTCATTGCTCTTTATAATCATTGTATCTATCTTAAATAATAATTTATAACATATATACTACCCCCATTATATTTTATAAGAATATACAGCCTAATATAATACGTATGTACACAATAAAATTATACAAGCAGGTTATATTACATATATACCCATACCTCCTAAACATAGTGTCATTACTGTGCAAGGCTCCATCAGCATCAGCCACACAGCACTGTGTTCTCTTTGGCTCTCTAGTGACCCACACCACCCACTCCCTCCCACTTCCTCTGCCAAAGTGCCTGCCCCTTGTGGCGCTAAGAAGACTAGGGTAGGTACTGTTACCAAGGATTTTCCTTGTCATAGTAGCTTGGCTCTGTTTTCCTGCTTAGTTTCCTTGTTTCTTAAGATTCCACAGATGATCTGGTTACTAAGTGATTGCTTGGACTTAAACTCCCTGGTATATCTATATTTCCCTGGGCTTATGACTCACACTTTGGCCTAAGGCTCCCTTTTCCATTTACACTGTTTTGGGGCCCTGATGTGGTACCAGAATCTGCTGTGGGATGATGCTCTTGTACACTGGTTTAATAAAATGCTGATTGGCCAGTAGCCAAGCAGGAAGTATAGGCAGGAAAAGCAGACAAGGAGAATTCTGAAAGAAGGAGGGAGGAGTCGCCAGCCACACACAGAAGAAGCAAGATGTGAAGGCAGAACTGAGGAAAGGTAGCAGGCCACATGGCTAAACATAGATAAGAATTACAGGTTAATTTAAGTGTAAGAGCTAGTCAGTAATAAGCCTGAGCTAATGGTTGAGCAGTTATATAAATAATATAAACCTCTGTGTGTTTACTTGGGACTAAGCAGCTTCAGGATGCGAATGAGAGAGCTTTGTCCCAACCAGGGAAACTTCTGGCTACAAGAATCTGATTAGAGGCAATTTGTATTAAGTCACAATGGCACACAGGAGAAAGTTGGGGGAATTCTGGCTGAAGACTCTTCTCCATGTACTTTAGTCTAAGTAACAATCTAGGGTGAGGAGAAGAGATGCATCATCTCAGCTTTAGTTTTCTATGCTTGCTAATATTACTTCCATTACTTCTTCCTTTTTCATTCCTAATGCTCTCTCAATTCCTCCCAACCCAATAGACATAATCCGTTGATTATCCTTTGGGTCATTTATGTTTCTGTTTCAAACAATAAAGTCAATAAGGAAGGGGGAGTTGGGGACAGTGGTACATAATCACCAGGTCACTGTGACACATAACCATTGCCAGATATAAGTGCCACAGTGACCCACTTAAAAAATTCAGCTAGCATGCATTTCACAGAGATGTCATTTGCTTTCAGTAATGCCGGAAACAGATTTGGCCTCAGTGTGTGTTCTATTATACTGAAACCCACTTCCAGACAACATGAACATGGTGTGTTCCAGACAACAGGAACACGGGTGTGAATTGAAAGCAGGCCTCTTCAGCGAGCCTGGATAGTGTAGTTTATTCTTACAAAGTCAGGCATACATTTGTTTTGAACATTGTCTAGGAGCCAAGTCATTAGCCTTTAAAAAAATGTATTTTCTAAGAAGTAGAAATTCAAGAGACTCATCGTCCTCACTAACACCTTTATATTTTCCTGCTGAGTAGGAGACACGATGTTGCCCAGGCTACGCGCAGTGTTAACAACTACAGCACAGAACAGGCGCCGTTAGCTGTGATGCTCTCAGTCTGGGAAACTTCTCGGTCGGGCACTGCCCCTCTCTAAAGGTTGTAGAATCTACATTACTGGCTTGATGTTAAGTATGTGAACTTTACTGTCTGGGCTGAAAAGCCCAAGTTGTAATGCAGAGAAAACAAAATGCAGAAATGCAGAGTACACCTGATTCACCTGCTGAACTATATTCCTTTAGAACACTTTTCTCTTATTTGTGCGTGCGTGTGTGTGTGTGTGTGTGTGTGTGTGTGTGTGTGTCTGTGTGAATGGATGTGCCTGTGTGTTGTGTGCAGCTGTGCCCCCCGTTTGTGGTGCTTGCCTGTGTGCAGACATGTGGAGGCCGGAGGAGTGTGTTAAGTGTTCTCCTCTATCACTCTCTGCCTACTCCTTTGAGGCAGAGTCTCTCCTGGAATCTGGGGCTGACACTGAATTACAGTGGAAGCCAGAAAGCCCCCCCCCGCCCCCAGTGAGCCCTTTCTCCATACGCACCTCAGAGCTGGTGGTACAGGTCACAGCAGGGACATTGGCTTACTATATGGATGCTGGGATCCAAGCTCTAGTCTTCACGATTCCTCTACAATCACTTTTAACTGCTCAGCCATATCCAGCCTCACTTTAGAAAATTTTAAAACATGCAATGACTTTAGTTATTTTTCCTGTAAATTACCAAGTAGCCAGAGAGGCCAGGCCATGTGATGAGGAATATGATTTACAGACAGACCATCATGGGCAAGTTTTGTTGCTCATTTACTAGCCTGTCTTGTCTGTGTCTCTTTTCTCATCTGTGAATTGGAGATAATAGTAATTAGTGCCTTCTTAATTTTGTTGGCATAAAGACAACCTGAGGTACTATATTGATGATGATGATGCTTGTAGCGGACTACCTGAGGTACTATATTGATGATGATGATGATGTTTGTAGAGCTCTCTGGTATGATCTCTGTATCCGACTAGTTGTTTCCAGTAATCTAGTGGCCCACATTTGAGCTTTAATGAAGACTCTTACTATATTATTATAGTCCGATAGTATTAACAAGAAAAAGTGTGGCATTACCTATGCACAGATGATGAATTCTCTTCATATAGAATAAAGTTAATCTGTAGATTAAAGTAATGCATAGTGTTCTAATATTTCAACATCGGACTTTCTCAATACAAAACATTTAAAGCCAGTTGCAAAAGTTATGTGAGATAACATTTTGGGGAACAAATTCTTGTAAGGTCGGGGGAACAAGGCAGTTAAGACAGGGTTTGTCAGTAGCTAATAACAGTGACCAGAGGTCTCTTTGCGTGGAAACTATACCTCCACAGGTGTGAGGGTGCACTAGGACCTCTCGGGTGGAAATTTCATAAAACTAACTGCTGCAGAGGAACCTCCAAGGAATGACTGTTTGGAGCTCACACACCAACCTTGGAGAAATAAATCTGGTAAAGACTCTGACTTATATATAAAATCAGAAAACCCACCCTTCACATGTTGCACATGTTTATTATTTAAAAATCTATCCTGGAAGGGAATCCAAATCAGAGATGACTTTTTTGTTGTTATTTTTAAAGAAGATCTTAAAATTCATTACTAACCAGGGACCTTTAAAAACCATCTTAAGACTAGGCATGGTGGTGCCTTTAATTCCAGCAAAAGCTGGTGGATCTCTGTGAGTTCAAGGTCTACATAGTAAATTCCAGCCAGAACTACAAAGAGACACCCTGTCTCAAAAAAACAAAATAAAATAAAATAAACTTAAAAAAATAATAAATGGAGAAATAACAAAAGAAATAAAAACTGTCTTGGGGATGAAGGTTAAACTGTTTTCCCTCTGGTCCTCTGTCCTGTCCGCCCTTCCTACCCTCCCTCCTTCCTGCATTCTCCTCCTCCTCCTCTTTGTACTTTACATTTACTTCACCAAGTACATGGATTGTGAAGTGCTGTGGGATGGTCTGTATGTCAAATGTGTTGCTAATTAGTCAATAAATAAAACACTGATTGGCCATTGGCTAGGCAGGAAGTGTAGGCGGGACAAGGAGGAGAATAAAGCTGGGAAGTGGAAGGCTGAATCAGAGAGACACTGCCAGCCGCCACGAGCCATGTGGCAAGGTATAGATGAATGGAAATGGATTAATTTAAGCTGTAAGAACAGTTAGCAAGAAGCCTGCCACGGCCATACAGTTTGTAACCAATATAAGTCTCTGTGTTTACTTGGTTGGGTCTGAGTGGCTGTGGGACTGGCAGATGAGAGAGACTTGTCCTGACTGTGGGCCAGGCAGGAAAACTCTAGCTACAGTGAACCACTCAAACAATCAAACAATAAGATGATTAAAAACACTTTGTTCTTCAACACAGAAATGATTGTAATGAGATTTTCACAATAGATTTGATGCCCAATGTACTGACGGCACAAGGACTATACCATGGAGATCTTTATAAACAGAACATTAACTAGATAAACACAGTGATCAATTTAGACTTACTTTTTAGGTGAAAAGATGATAACTGCTCCCTCCAAAACAGTAAATCACTTTATTAACTGCTTAAATTAGAGATCTGGGCTGTCACTTTAAGAAATAAAATTAGTTGTATTTTACATCATATAAATTATGATATAAATAAATAAAACAACCTAAAAATTACTACAAATTTTATTTCTAATTGATAAGTATGCCATCCCCTGTGCCTGCCCATCTTCAGAGGCTGAACAAGAATTTAAATTTTTCTTCTGGAACAACCTAATGACTAGACTTTGAATCTTTTAATATTTGTGTGCCACAACCTTTTGATAAAATGAGTATCCCTGCTCTGTATTTTTTTAAGATTTTATTTTTATTTTAAATTATGTGTGTGTCTGTTTGTGGGTATGTGCATGGGACTGTAGGTGCCTGAAGAGGCCAGAAGAGGGCATGAGATCACCAGGACTTGGAGTTACAGGGATTTGTCAGCTGACTGATAGGGATGCTGGGAACTGAACTTGGGTCCTCTGGAACAGCCAAATGAGTTCTTAACCACTGAGCCATCTCTCTACCCCAGCTCATCTGTATTTTAAGTAGTATATAGTAGTAATTACAAATTAATTTGTACTTTTCAAAATAAAACAATTTCCTAAATGCAGGGTACCATTATTGAGCATCAAATAAGAGAGCTTCACATCTGTCTGCTCCTTTCTCCTCTCTCTCTAAGATTCTAAAATGTGCCACTGGGAGGATGTAAATCAGCAAACCTGGAGGACCTCAGATCATGGTATCGAGCAGGTGACACAGAACTGTACCAAAGAGCTGAGGGAATTCACAAGTCAAAGCTGGCAAGGGACCAGAGAGTAGAAAGATAAATTTGGAACAGGTGGGCAGCTTAGATAACATGTATGTATGAGATGGGATCCTCTTTTCTCTTTCCTACCCAAATACCGAGTGAAATGGGATGGTCAGGGTGGGTTCTTCACTGAAGATGAGGTGAGTCGACATCCTAGGACAAAACACGTAAGGCACAGAGGAACTACTGCATAGACCCACACTACACAAGCCAAGTATTGACATCACAGCGGAAGGATCTGCTGATCAAACAGGCCACACACTGTTTGGGTGTTACACTACCCGCCACAAGCGGCAGAGGTGGGCTTAGACATCGGGTCTCTGGCTTCCGGGTCCGAGTGCTTTCTATCAGTTATTATCTCCCGACTAAGAGGCATTGTCTCCTAGAATGGACGCTGAAATCTGATTTGTTTCCGCTTTCCCAATTTTAAGGGTGCTTGGCAGGTAAGAAATGTCTCTGGCTGTGTCTGTCTGCAGGAGACTGTGAGCTCCCTGAGGGTAGGCTGCCTGCTTCCTGCTTTCCAATGCAGTCCCAGCACTCAGTCCGGGAATGCCAAGAAAATGTTAGAAATAAGTTTTTAGGTCACCAGTATCTAGTCCACAAGTTCTTTCAATTCTTAGTTGTTTTTTGTGCAGTTCATTTTCAAAGTAATGGCTTTCTAATGAAATAGTCTAGCACAGTGACCTTTTGAATTTTTAATAAGGTTACAACCACGTTTAGGCTTCAGATACTGTCTTCTGCTATCTACCTCTCCTTTTTCTTTTCCCCCTACAGTTTGAATCTGTGGCTGATACAAAAACAAAAACTGTGGGCATCCCGACTAGGAAGGATTTAGCAATACATTTTTGAAGTCTTGGGACCCAGGTCTTGCACCATTTCTCCGTGTAGACGACACTTCCAGATCAAGACCTGTGAGTGTTTTGCTGGAGGCCTTGTGGATTCTAACATGGAGTTCTTTCATCCGATTGTGTGATTCATCTTCAAGAAAAGATTTCAGGTTTGTAGCCTGGGATGGAGAGCCCTCCATGTTATCTCAGCATGGACATGCAGAACATAAATGCCATCCCTTTCCAGCCTGGTGCCGCACAGCAGGGACAGGGTAGCACGCTGACAATACAGGATCCTAGGAGCGAGACGGGAGACAGAAGCTTTCAGAATTTAAACCTAAAAGCGGGTTCTGTTTACCCTTGCAGAGGTAATGAGATGCATCCTGCCGGACTGATTCTCCCACCCTGCAACACTGTACGCCACTTGTAATAGAACTTACCAAAGGTGTAATTTCACTATTATTTGTGTGACGCCGCCGGGATGAACATCCGCCGCTCCCTCTCTCCCTGAGATCATCCGCTGCCTGAATCTCATTATTAGCTGGCTGCTTTGAATATTATTTTAGCCCCCTAGCCTGGCACAGGACAGATTAGGAAATACATATTAAGAGGTAAATGAAATTAACAACTCTACAGCTGTCTAGCAGGAAGCCTCTTTTTTCTTCCAAGAAAGAGCACCGGAGCAATGATTCTTAACTTTGCTTTTAACATAATCCCAAATCAACAGAATCAGGGTCATTTAGGGGTACTCTTCAAGATAATAATGCTGGGCTCTGAGTCAGAATCGCAAGGGACTGTGGCCCAGCAATTTACCCCTTAATACGTACTCCAGGGGCCTTTTAAGCACACTAAAATTTGGAAACCCGCCGTACCCAGATCTTTTTGTTTGCTAGTACAATACACTTCAAAGGCAAGCTTTCCATCCTAACCCTGCAATTCAGAGCGCCGTGTGCTATTCAAGGCTTACATATCTGAGGTAAATGACGGCAGCGAGAGAGAAGTTTCCCTCTACCCCCGATTGCACGGTGGACTTCCTTTCATGGCGTGTTGCTCCCATCCATCTGTTTTACTTTAAGATTGCCGAGTTCGAACAAAAAGCTATGCTTCGGATTCTGCAGCCGTGTCTCGGGGGACAGGCACACAATTCTTCCCATCATTCATGCAGCACCTGGGACGGATTGTTCGGATTGTTTTGATGTGGAAAAGCACACCTCTAATTAATCACCGCGTTCCCAGCTGCAGCGCTTTCCCCGGGAGTTGCTGCAAGCAAAGACTGAGGGGCCCTTCTCACCTGTTTCCCAGGCACATAGGATTCATACAAACAGCCTGCTAATTTTGTCTCTGAGCTTCTTTTTCTAATTCAGGGCATGTGTTTATTTTTGTCAGATTGGGAACCAGACACTTTACAATCAGGTAGCTTTAATGGGCAAAATGTTGACTCATTTCGCTAGACATCTGGAGGTTGGGGGCGGGGGGGGGGGGAGTGTTTCATTTATTGAATTTGAATTAATGAAAGGTGGAGGTGCTTCAAAAAAAAAATAGACAAAATAACCAAACTGCTTATAATCGGTGCTTCTGAAGATGCTGGTTAAGGGCCAGACCAAGTCAAGTCACGCCTTGTTCCCACTCAGTAGCAGTGAATTTCCAGTTTCAGAGAAAGTGAGCCCAGCGCGTCTTGTTACCTCCTTTGCTATATTTCAAAGGCGTCTCTGCTTCTTTGAAAAGGTTGTTTCCATCCATCAGGCTCTCCCATATTTAATGACTAAAACAATTTTTGTTTTCTTCTCAGATATTAAATGAAGCGATCGATTTCTATTGCACGGAAGAACTCTTTACATGCTAATGAATTCCTTATCTTAGAGTAGCATGTTGTGCTTCAGATTTCAGACGCCGTGGTGAAAGATGAGCTTTGAAGTCAGATCCATCAGCACGCCTGCTTCGCCCGTGTGAGTCTTAAATGTTGTTATCCATCTCTGCGTTAAAATATACAGCGTAACCTTTGGTAAAATTTATAGTTCTGAACTATGTCTTACCATTATCTGTCAAGCCTACTTACATTTTCTAAAAGTCTCCCTTTGAGGTAACTATACTAAAGATTCTAGCAAGAGCTTTCCTTGGGAGAAGCACAGCCTTGGTAGAAGTTTGTGCTTTTCTAGCCCCACGGGTATTGGAATGAGAAATCTCCTTTGTCTGGAAGTCTTGTATACCAGACGGATGCCGACTATCACAAACACATTTCTGAAAACACGAGGCGGAATTATTTTGAATACATTGCTACCTCCCGATCAGGTATCGAACTTAGCTAAAGGGATTTGACTGTTCAATATGAAGGTGTCGTCTAGTATGAGCTGTAAGCTTATGCGGAAGCTCCAGGCAAAGAGGAGATGTTCTTACAATGACGCATGTGTGTCCTTCCCTTCTGCTACCAGACTCTCACCGTTCTCCTTGAAGGACTTGTATGTTTCACAGGTATGCGAGAGTCAGAGCTGAGCTGACCTCTAAAGACAAGATACTAAAGGCTTCCACCCTATACCTATGGAAGAAATGGACCTGAGGACAAAGAACTCAGCCAGGTCTGGAATAGGTGGGGATCCTACCCCAGGCAAAACCCTTGGACTCTTTCTTCTTTCAAAAACATGGAACCTGGGGCTGGGAAGATGGCTCAGCTTTTAGGATCACTTACTGCTCTCTCAGAGGACCAGAGTTTGGATCCCGGCACCCACATTGGGTGAATGCATGTAACTCCAGTTCCAAGGGCTCCAGTGGCTCCTTCTGTCTTCATTGGGTATTTTCATACACACAGACACAGACACAGACACAGACACACAGACACACACACACACACACACACACACACACACACACACACACGAATGAATGAATGAATGAATGAATGAAAAAAATTTTTAATGGGAGCTCTTTAGGATAACACTTTCCTTGGCCAGGACTTGACAACAATAACAAAACCCATCTGTTCTGTAATAAGAGAATGGAAACAACCTGGGACTTAGACCCCCTTCCCTCTGTCTAGCAAAAGGTAGTTGGCCTGTATCACAGCTACATTTCCATATGGCTAGCTTTTCTCAAAGTCTTCTATAAGTTGGAAGATGGCCACAGGCATGGAGGTAAGGAAACTAGACAGTCATCCTCTACTCACTATTTGGCCAAACTAAATAAATCTATTTTCCTTCACTAATTTCAGTTTCCTGGTTGCTTTGAAATACAGGGAAACTGAGGCTATGGTTTCTAGGCCTAAGTACCCAACAGCAACATAAGTAGGCCAAAGGAAATCAACTGCTATGGGTAAATTATCAAAGGCCTAATTATAGTCACTGTCTAAAACCATGGCAACATCTGTAGCTTACTGCTGTTTAGAAAGAATGAAATGACAGCATCTGATAGTTTCCTGCTGAAAGACTTCTTTTCCCAGCTTCCCCTGCGGACCAGGAAGTCATTTCCGCCTCTATAAGAGGCAGCATACCATCTTCTGTAAGCATTTTGGCCATCCATATCCATGGGTGAGGGAAGTCCTCCCTTATCGTCAGTAAACATGGTCCTTCTCAAGGTCAGACCAAGCCTCTCCTTTTTTGTGCCTTTAGTCTTTCTGTAGCTGCTCTTAAACAATCTAACCTAATGGTGCCCAAGACCCCAGGATAGGCCATCTGACACACAAGCATCTCAAGCCCACCCACCGACAAACCTCCAGGCTCTCAGATGCTCTTGGCGGGGTACCCTGTTTCTCCCAGGGGGGGCAGCCTTTTCTTTTCACTTCCATTTCTTCCATTTCTCTCTCACCTTACTGTCCCGCTCTGACACAGCCTGACCTTCTAAGTGGGAGGCCATGTTGCATCCAACCAGAACACGTATACAACATAGCAAAATTTGGGGACAAGGTAAGCGTGGACTTAACTCAGAGATGCCCTGGTTAGACCTGGAGCTTCCTTCTGTCTGTTCTGAGACTCACTCAGTCAAAGATTCCAAGAGCTTTCCGCTGGCTGAAATTGGCCAAGAATTCCTGAGATTCTCCACAGGCCTGTAGCCTAAACCTCTGAAAAACCTTCCACTGACCCTGTGATCTTAAGAGCTAGGATTTGTAGGGACAGAGAGACCCCCCTATCCCCAACACACACACACACACACACACACACACACACACACACACACACACAGACCTGTTTCGTCACCAAGTGGCTGGTGGCTGGTGGCTCGATTTTACCCCTGCCTTTGCCTATGTCCTTCATCTGCTCCAAATTTCTGAAGAAAACCAGCAACTCTCCGACTCTCCTTTGCCTTTCAGTTTAAATCTGTCCTCACTATACCTGGGACAAATGGCCACTGCTGGCAACGTACGATTTCTAATACCTAAACTGATTTAGGTAACTCCGTAAGATGGAACGGTAGTGTGGTCCGATGCCCCTCCCCCATATAGCTCGCCATTCACTTTAATCCCTCTCATGGCTCTGGCTTACAACACCGCCCAGAGCCGGATACCTGCCAATGTCTCCGCCAGGCCTCCAAACGTGTATCTATTCCTGTCTGAGATAGCATAGAACTCTTCGCCTTATGCTTTTGGACTACCTATGTTTCTGCCTCTCCAAGACTGGAAAATCCTGCCTATATCTTCATTTCAGATAATCTGCCTCATTTGCACACACACACAAACTGGCTGTGGATATGTAGACCACTAGGTTCAGTCTTACAGAGATTCAAACGTCTCTAGGGGTATGGATAATATTGTAAAATTCCTTCATGCTGTGCTGTTCTATTGAGAGGTTAGCTCTGGAGTTGGAATTTGGCCCATCTGTTTGAGCATGTTTGATAAGTTGCCAGCTTGAGTCCCCAGGCTGGAGCACCAGACCACCGGAATAAGCTGCATACAAGCCTCATTGCAGGATGAGGATACAGGGGACTTCCAGGACAAGCCAATATGAAGAAGAGTTGTAGTTTAGTAGGAGGAAAGGTGTTAAGGTGTTAAGCACAGAGTTAAGAAAGAGATGGGTGCTCAGGAAGGATAGGACACACCCAGGTGTAGGTAGGCGTGGCCTTCTAGAAAGAGATTGCCCTAAAGCATCCTTACAACATATGACTTTATTGTCTTCTGTTGTCTGTCACATCTTAAAAGGTTGCTAAGGAGCTTCAGTGAGATCATAAGTTGGTCTCTGAGGTGCATTAGATATGATCAGAGCTGATAAGGTAAACCTGTGTCACCTGAGGACATCTAAAACAGGAAGTGTTTTCATTGTGAACAAAGTTTATAGTCTTGTTTGGGAGATTGCCCCAAACTGAAGGTCTACATTTGGGAAAGGAATTGAAGGCCATAAATACTTCGACCTTAAACGTGGTTCATTACTAGTTTAACATTCTTATTTGAAACGTCTCGATATGAAAGGAATATTGTCTGTATAAAGTCGTCTATAAACCAATGTAATTGTGATGCACTTCTCGCCTCTCAGTTAGTGAGCAACTTTAGCCAGACCCCAGAGTAAGGGGTTCCCTTCCTTTCCCGTGTCCCCATAATTTTCCCTGTCTTTCAATTCAGCCTCCATATAATAATCACCTAAAGGAGTTTTGGTGTGTGTGTGTGTGTGTGTGTGTGTGTGTGTGTGTGTGTGTGTGTGTAAATCTTGATTATAGGGGTGAGGAGATGGCTCGGTGGGTAAGAGCACTTCCTATGCAAGCATGAGGACCTGAGTTTGCATCTCTAACACCTATATTAAAAAAAAAAAAAAAAAAAAAAAAAAGCTGGTGTGGTGCCATTCACCTGCAGCCTCAGAGCTGGGAAGCAGAGACAAGGGGATCCTAGTAGCTTGCTGGCCTGCAGTAGAGCAAAATCGGAGAAGTTCAGGTTCAGTGAGAGACCCTGTTGTTAATATTCTGACCCGCCCCTTGGGAACCTTGGGCCTCCCTCATTCCTGATGTAAAAGCCTGATTTAAGGACCCCCCTTCTTCTCTCTCTTCTGCTCTCTTTCTCTCCATTCCCATGAAATGTGCACCCTTGACCCCCCTCCCTCTTCCTCTCTCTTCTTTCTGTCTTTCCCTATCTTTCTCTTCATCTCTCTACTATAATAAACTTATTTGTGCATAGATGCAGCACCTGGTCTGTGAATGACGTGCCTCCACCTGCCGCCACATCTGCCCAGCATGTGTCCCTCACATGTGAGACACCTTGGTCCAGCCAGTGGGGGTTGGGGGGAGGGCAGGGTGCAATATCCTAACACTTGTCTCAAACACTCAGGCTACAGAGTGATCGAAGAAGACAGCAATCTCCAAGCCTTCACCGTCAATATGTTGGAATCTAGGCCTCTGTATTTTATTGCAGTCAGAGCTCTTAGGAGAGATTCCAACCAGGCACCAAGACTCAGAACATCTACTTCATAGCATATATGTATCTTTTTGTTGTAGTTTTGCTTTGTTTTGTTTTTCAAGACAGGGTTTCTTTCTCTGTATAGCCCTAACTGTCCTAGAACTCACTCTGTGAACCAGGCTGGCCTCGAACTGAGAGATCCATCTGCCTGTACCTCCCAAGTGCTAGGATTAAAGGTGTATTTATTAAGTGGCGCTGTTTACCGTGCAAGAAAAGCCACGAGGTACAACAAAACCCACTATAAGAGTTTATAAGGGAAGAGAACAGAAGGGATGTGCATAGGCCTATGGAATGATTGTGCAGTAAGAGAGGGGAGGGATACATGGAACCCACTTTTATAGGTTTCCCTGCACATGCGCACATGGGCTTACATAGCTACACCGCGCATGCACACAGATTACGTGATCACGCTGCATGCAAATTACTTAGGATGTAAGGCCCTGGGATGACTAAGCATCTCACCAGCGCACTTGAGGTCATGTAGCTGGGGGAGTGGCTAGGAATTCTAACAAAAGGCATCTGCCGCCACGCTCAGATTCTTATTTTAACACGTTCTTTATTAAACCCGAAAGTGGTGCACATGTGGATGCCAGAGGACAGCTCTCTGGAGCTGGCTCTCTCCCCCCACCTTCACTGAGGGAGGGAGGGGCTCTCTGCTTGTTTCTGGTATGCACCCAAGTCGGGTGATTTTGCCCCTGGCCTCCCATCTTGATGTAGGAATGCTGGGATTGCAATTGTGTCTCCCTCCATCCACCTTCCTCTACCTGTGTTCTCAGGATTACACTCAGATCATCGGGTTTGCTTGGCAAACACATTAACCTGATGACTTATCAGTTGCCAAACTTCTTTTTTGTTTTTGTTTTTCGAGACAGGGTTTCTTTGTGTAGCTCTGGCTGTCCTGAAACTCTGTAGATCAGGCTGGCCTCAAACTCACAGAGCTCAGCCTGCCTCTGCCTCCCGAGTGTGCTGTGGTTACATTGCCAACCTTTTTGAAGCCGATTACCTCCAGAAAGTCGCAGGAAGCCAGAAGCCAAGGACTACAAAGAAAAGCACCTTTAAAGAGTGTGAAAGAAGGCCGGGAGTTGATGGCGCACACCTTTAATCCCAGCACTCGGGAGGCAGAGGCAGGCAAATCTCTGTGAGTTCGAGGCCAGCCTGGGCTACCGAGTGAGTTCCAGGAAAGGCACCAAAGCTACACAGAGAAACCCTGTCTCCAAAAAAAAAAGAAAAGAAAGTGTGGAAGAGAACCAGATACAGCTTAGCACTCTGTGAGAGCTGACAGATACCTGCTTTCCCGCAGCTCTAACAGAGGCCTCACTCACTTATCAAGTGCACTCTTTAAATCCATTAATGCTTCTCACCAACTGTGTGCAATCATGTCAGAAGAACTCAAATATATAAAGCCAGAGACTTTAATCATCCACACAGGCATGAACAAGCAAACAAATGGAAAAATCATGTTTTCCACAAAAGCAAATCAGGCTCTCCTAGACTTATATTAAGAAATTGATCCATTCAAGAGAAATGAAGGAAGTCAAAGCATTTTTTATGGACTTGTTAAATATATGCTTATCAAGCATGGTTGTGTAACCTGCTTGTGGTACGAAAGAGAAGTATTTTTTAAAAATTTGTTTTTATTATTTCAGACTTATTAATTTAGGGTGTGTGTGTGTCTTTGTGTGTGCTCATGGAACACAAGGGCATTGGAGTTACAGACAGCTGTGAACCACTTGACATGGAAGATGGAAATCTAACTCACATCTTCTGAAAGAGCAGTATGTGCTCTTAACCTCTGAGTCACGTCTCCGGAAACTGAAGAAGAAATATGAAAGATCCCAGGGACACTTGGCTCATTGCTCAAGTTCTTCTAGTTTACAGGTCAGTATGCATTTCTGGCAAAAAGATAGATAGTAAATATTTCCTGCAGTCAATACCATCTCTGTTGATGCCATATAATTCTGCCCTTGGAGTAGGAAGACAGCCACAGACATCTCAAAAACAGAGAAGTGTAGCTGTGTTCTTATAAAATCAATCCTTCCTTCCTTCCTTCCTTCCTTCCTCCCTTCCTTCCTTCCTTCCTTCCTTCCTTCCTTCCTTCTGCTCCATTAGGCTCACAGACAAGCATTTACTGACCACGCCTGATGTAGCATTTCCATGCAGGACTGCTGCATCTCATCTGTCTTGCAAATCCCGGCATCTGCTCTCCCTTGTTCTGGCTGCCTGAGTTCTGCAGACCACAGCTCAGAGTCTCCACAGGCCAAGCATTCTTTTTAGATAACGTCATCCACTGTAACTGTTAGGCTCTCGGTCACGAGTCTACAGCAGTCTGTTGAGAACCAGCTGTTTGGCTGGGGGCTCTCTCCTCCAGCCAGATGCCTTCTCTTTATATCCACTTAGAACTTCCGTAAGCAAGTTAAACTCCACATTACAACCACCACTGGCTGCCTGGTAATACCTGTCTCTCCACATGTTGGACTTCTTGGAAAAACTATGACATGCTCATCCACGTAGGACTTGGAGGTGATGCCTATCACTAGGTTCCATACGGGAGGTGCATATTATAAGTAGCCATGTAGCACCAATAGCTGTGAGCCACAGCATTCCAGCTACAGAGACCATCTGAGCACCACAGCCCCAAGTACAGAAGGAAAACAGCGCAGCACGGTCTGCCACGCAACACCATCTGTAGAATCTGAAACTCATACGTTATAAAAACAATATTACATTTTTTCACATGCGTGTAAGAATCTGGCATATAAACCAAAACACACAGATCAGGGGAGGGAGCTTTGGAGAGAGCAGAAAGTGGAATGAAGAGTAGAGAAAAAAAGAAAAGTAATCATGTAAAAAATAATAAGAGAAGAAATTTGACAGGATATAGTTAACTCAATAATGCCTTTAAAAATCTGTTTCTAATAGGAAACATGTTGTCTAAGGCCACTGATCTTATGAGCCATAAAAACAGGTTAAGTGAATGACTGGATGGCCAATTATAATGATAGTTAAAATTTAGGGTTAAACTAAGGTTATGTGATTATGAAAGCTTAATTGATTAAGTCAGGATAATAATTTTTAGTCGAGAGTATAAATTATTTGATCACAAATGAACATTTCTAGAATTTACCGAAGAACCCTGGTGTCGGCCTGCAGCACGGTATACATTCCTTTTTTCTTAGATTTTTAAATTACATTCTTATTTATTTATGTTGTGACCATGTGTATGTAAGTGTGAGCGCACATGTGCCACAGGCCACGTGGAGAGTGTGCCTTTAGAGAGTTGTTCCTCACCATCCGCCACCAAGTGGATCCTGGGGACAGATCCGACTTCATGTTTTCAGATTTGGTGCAGACATCCTTACATAATGAGTCATTCTGCCAGCCCATACATTTCCTTATTACTGACTGCCTGAGTGAGTTGTCCTGATGTGGTGTCACATGTCAAAACATGGCACCACACCCAGACACATCCCATGGCATCGTATGGTTGTTTTTAGATCTATCACGTGAAAATCTATGGGCAGAAACTCGAGAGGGTGAAATCGTCAGCTTCAATTTGGGAAAACTAAGGCATGATCAAGATAGAGATATATTGTATTTCCTGCAAGAACAAGTCAATGTGAAAACACTACCAGTCGTTGCTAACTGGAGCATAAGCCGACTGAGAGATGGTTAAACTAGGCAGTCTCTAACACGTGCCTTTTTGAAACTTTGGGATATGCTGTTAAATGATACGAACTCTTCACGCCTCTAATCCCAGCCCTCAGGAGGCAGAGGCAGGTGGATCTCTGTGAGTTCAAGGCCAGCCTGGTCTACAGAGCCAGTTTCAAGACAACCAGGGCTACACAGAGAAACCCTGTCTTGAAACACCCCCGCCCCCAACACTACCACCAAAAAAGACACAAACTCCTAAAAACTAAGGAGATACCATGGCCTCTGATTAAGTGTTTTGGATGTGAGAACAAGTCATAGGTTTTATCCCTTCATGTTTGCTTATTTTGTTTTTTAAAAACAGAGCTGAAGTTTCTCAGTTGGTTGCTAAACATTGTCTTAGGGCTTCAGTGTTATCAAACAAAGAGCATATGCGGATTCTTCCCTATTACTTCTTAATCATTCGGTTCCATTTCCTTCAGCTCAGTGAACCTATGCAAAGTCAACATCAGAACCACTTGGGTAAGAAACTGAGTCGGCAGAGACCATTTCCACCGTCACTGCCCTTCTTTCTCACTTTCTGCTCCCCCTTGTTGCCACCCATGCTGAAGTTCCTCACTTCTGCTTCTGCATTTGAAATTGAGGAGGCTGAAGAGAAGGTGCCTAGGTTGAGTGCATACAGCTTCTGCAGAGGACCAGAGTTCAGTTCCCAGCATCAGAGTCAAACAACTCGGAACACCTGTAACTCCAGCTCCAGGGGGACATGACACCTGTGGTCTCCTTAAGCACCTGCACTCATGTATACACACACACACACACACACACACACACACACACACACACACACACAATTTTGTAAAAATTTTAAATTTTCCTAGGTCAGCGAGACAGTTGAGAAGATGAAGGCACTTGACTCCAAGCCTGATGACCTATGATTGATCCCCAAGAGCCACATGCTGGAAGGAGAGAACCAACTCCTGAAAGTTGTCCTCTGACCTCCATGTGTGTGTTGTGACACACACACCCATGTGTATGCACAGGCGTGTGCATATACAACAAACTAATGTAATACAATTTTTATCGACACATCTTAACTGTAGACATTAATGGGGTTCTGTGTGACATTAGGTTTGTTCTGACAGTTGCTTCCAGACACACACTTCTCTTTTTTTCACTCAGAAAAGACAGTATATGTGAAAATCTGCTATAAACTACAAGTCACCTTATGGGAACTTTGATAAGTCTATTCACACAGGCTGAAACGAATACCACCTACTCAAAAATAACATTTAGTTTGCGGAGGTAGGAGTAAATTATTGCATTGACAGTGTGTTTTATTTCTAAATAAGTTGGAGGGATTGCTGTCTCGACTGCCTTTCCAAGGAGTGTCTGGATTTCCAAAGAAGGCAGGGCCTCTGCACCTAGGAAACTGGCGAATGGTAAATTCCAGCCTCTGCAGGTATAAAGGATGGTTTGAGCGAGGAGGGATGAGGAGAGGTGGGGATCATCCAGGAAACTCCATCTAAAGCAGCCGCATGCCACACAGAACTGGCTGCCACTCAGTTCAGCCCAGGTTCTATAAATATTGTCCTGGCATTCGAGAAAATGCCCCAAAATAAATTTGTGACCATACAAATTCTAATTTGGAGTGTGTTGACAAGTTTCCCTTGACTCCTATATCGAACAGTTAATACTTTGTTCTATACTCCTGTCTTGTCAGGTTTTTTACAATATGGGGACTCTGCAATTCCAAACATATTGGTAGGCATAAATGATATGATGAAGACACTTCTAAGTGATATGGATGTGTGTCTATATCTTCAGCTAGAAGGTCCTACTGTGAGTTTACATTTTTTTGATTGTTGTTAAGGATAAGTAAAAGTATTCATGTCTTGAAATCTCGCTGGAAATAAAACTATGAATGACTGGCATTCATCCAAACTTTTGGAACAATCACACATGTTGACTCACTGGGATTTTGTTTCACCCAGTCTGGATTTCAAGCTATAAATCCAGGCTGGTTTCCTCACCCCGGAGTGTTATGTCACCATATTTGGGCAAGGACTGGAGTGGTTCTAACATATGCCCCTAGACTCGCTCTTCATATTGAAAGGCAAAACACTTTCCTCTTTTCTACAGAAGATGAAATCAACATATGGATGGTGTACATTTCATAAGCAAGCTGGTTTTCATGCAATCATAAGTTTGTTTGGGGAGAATTTAAAAAATAATGATGTACTACAAGCTATAAGTTGCTCTCTCTTAGGTGATGTTTTTAGAAATGACCTAAGATCTCCACTGGATCTTGAATGGAAATAGGCAGTTACTTTGAGTTGAACAATGGAAACAATGCTATCTCTCTGCTTAGTATCCAGCTAACATGTGAGTCTGACTCATGGGACGAGACCTAAAGGCTTACAAGAAACTGGCTTTCCCAGGAGATGAACAGTGAAGTCCCCTTTTATGGCCATGATCCATGAATATCCTTCCATGCACCTTTTCAGGTATGAGAAGAATTTTCTAAGCCCATCATTTAACGAATATTTATTAAGTCCTTTCTAGGTGCAAGGTACTCAACTGGGTGCTTGGGGAGAGACTGGGGACAAAATAAATATCCCTGTCCTCAAGGAGCTTACAGTCAAGTGGCAGTGACTAATGCTAAATTAATATTATCCTAAGTATCTAGTTAAATGTCAATTAAGATAAGGACCAGTAGGTGGAGGGCACACATACTATTAGAGACAGTAGAGGATTGTGGTTTGATTGGAGGGTCAAAGAAAATATTAAACTTGAACTGAGAATCATGAGGTCAAAGATGGTGGGTAGTGGGGAGGTGGGAGGGTCAGGCTAGTGACCTTGCCAAGCCCAAGATATTAAGGACTTTTTGATCATAGACTGTAGAACAATAAAGGCATGAAAGAAGGGTCCTGACCTGATCTTTGTCTGATGATCACTTGGGCTACAGCAGGAGAGGAAGAACTAGAAGGATTTATTGAAGATATGGAGGGTTAGTGAATAAATGAATGCCATGGACTAGGCAGGAGATGGAGGTGGCTGGGATGCAGGGATGGGAAAGAGAAAGGGGTTGGGTGTGAAGTGTATTTAGGAGCCTCTATTTGGGGCAGGGAGGGGAGTCAGTGAGGAGCAGAGAGTCTGATTTTCAAGGTTATGCAAGAGCCTTTCAGGAGAACGGTCTTCTCTTTTGAACTATGATAAGAAATTTGGTGGAGGGGAGAGGGCAAAGTTACTTTTGACCGATGACATTTTGGAACAGTGAGGAGACAGACCGGGTGGAAAGCCTGGCCCTAAAAAATGCGGCTTAGGAATTCCCAAGGTCCTCAGATAGAGTTACCTGTGGGAGTCACTCATCCGAGCACTTTCAACTCGCAGTATAAAGTTCAAGTGCGGACTTCTTGCTCTCTGCCATCCTAGTGGAAGACGCTCGGCGAGGGAGGTTCTTCCTACGGAAGGACCACTATGGTCTAAGAGGTTTGAACTTGACTCTTCCCTGGGCACTCCATCGCTTCTTTCCTGAGAGGTTTCCTACCCCAGGGCTATTGGTTCCTCTTGCATCCTTAGGTGTCCAGCTTACCAGCTCCAGGAGTCCTTTGGGTCTGATCAAAACAGGTCCATGCTCATCCTCTCCTGGGACTTCCACTTCTTTCCTTCATGGGTCTGCTTGGGCTGCTGTGACATATGTCTAGAAATGGTTTAAACAGGACAGTGTGTTTCTTCACAGTTCTGGAAGGTCTATGTCGGAGAGCAGCGCCAGCACAATCAGATTCCCATGAGAACTCTGTTCTTGGATAACTAGACAGCTGTCTGTTCACTGTCCTCATGCGGCCGAGAATGAATTCTTTCTTTTCTATATGATTAGGACTTTGCCCTGGTTCTCTCATTGTCGTTAAATACCCACTAAAGAGCCCATCTCCTGATGAAGTCCCAATGGCATTGGGGCTTTGACATATGGATTTTATGCAGACAGAAGTCATTCTATAGCCATGGGGAACACTTGTGCAGTTGGCCACCTCTCCTGACTCCTGACAGTGGAAAGCCAAGATATTAAAGTCTGCTAGAATCCCAGCGCAACTCACATATTCTCCACTTCGTGTCTCCCAGTTCACAAAAGAAAGTGAACACATACAAAAATTATAATCAGATGCTTTTTAGCCTCACAAACTGTAGTGCATGACTGAATGTAGGAAGGTTTACTCTAACTCATGTACTGACAATGGTTAAGAAAAAGTTTACATCTAATGTTAGGATTTTGTAGGACTGGATATTGGGAATTGCTTGAGGGTCTTTAAACTGGTGTAACCTTTTGGTAAGTAGTTAGGCAATATCCGTGAAGCCATTGAATTGGGAGAACTTTGGCCCAGTTCTTAGAATTTATCTTTCAGCAATACTTGTCCATGGGTACAAAGCCCTGTACAGAAGGATCCTTTGACTGCTACCATGGTTTTTGTACTATCAAGAAGAAAAGAAAAAAAACAAACAAACATCTGCGGTGGAGTTCTGACAGGAAGCAGAATTCACTACTGTAGTTCAAGTTCAAATCAACAGGACTTAGGAAAGCAGCAGGGTGGTGTGTAGATGTACAGCTCTCTCGTATGTTGTATTCGGTGACTTAGGTTGGAATCTTGAAATCAGTCATCGCAGAAAGAGTTACATCCACAGAGATGGCCAAATATTCACCAGCCCATGACTGGTTAAAGGACTCTGTAATGGGGTGGAGGTGGGTTAAAGCATGTAGACTAGGAACCGTGGGATGCCATTTCCTCCTCTAGGCAAAGGGAAACACGGTGGAGGTATGGCAAAGAGGAAGATTGTGTTGAGGGGTGAGGTGTGTACCTTCCAGAAAGTTACACCTCTCTTCCTAGGAGAAGCAGAGGTGGATGAAATAACATGATCTCTTTGCTTCCGCCCCGGACCTGCCTTGCTTCTGCTTGGCTAAACCTAGTAAGAAGCCAAGCTTCAACTTTGGATCACAGAGTACTGTGGGTAAGAGTAAAGAGAATCTGGGCCAGACATGTTAAAAATAAACATTATTCTGTATTTGAGTAACCTTCAAGAAACAGTGATATCTTAGTCACTGTTATACTGCTGGGAAGAGACACCATGACCAAGGCAACTCTTACAAAAGAAAGCATTTAACTGGGGGCTTACCTACAATTTTGGAAGTTTAGTACAATACCATCATGGTGGGAAGCACGGTGGCATGCAGGCAGGTATTGGAGCGATAGCCAGGAGCTACATCCTGATCCTCAGGCAGAGTGAGAGAGAACTGAGCCTGGTATGGGTTTTTTGTTTGTTTGTTTGTTTGTTTTGTTTTTTCGAGACAGGGTTTCTCTGTGTAGCTTTGCGCCTTTCCTAGAACTCACTTTGGAGACCAGGCTGGCCTCGAACTCACAGAGATCCGCCTGCCTCTGCCTCCCTAGTGCTGGGATTAAAGGCGTGCGCCACCACCGCCCGGCTGGTATGAGTTTTTGAAACCTCAAAGCCCACCGATAGTGACACACTTCCTCCAACAAGGCCACACCTCCTAATCCTTATAATCCTTTCAAACAGTTCCTCTCCCTGGTGGTCATGCACTCAAATATGTGAGCTCATGAGGGCCATTCTTACTCAAACTTTCACAAGTGATTTGTACAGATGACAAAATATTCATTAAATAAAATGCTACACAGACATGAAAAAAATGAAATAGAGTTCCCTGTGATGACATAAAACTGCTATAATGTATTGTTAAATGATAAAAAGTAACTTAGAGAACATAAAAACTTGGGAGGTGAGGGTGGATCTGGGAGAAGTTAGAGGGAGAAATTGGAATAGTGAATATGACCAAATGCATTGCATACATGTATGAAATTATCAAAAAGTTAATTTATATACATATATCTTTAAAATGAAAGTGTAAGCTGGATGTGGCAGTGCATGACTTTAATCCCAGCACTCAAGAGGAGATCTCTGTGAGTTTGAGGCCAGCATGGTCTTCATAGAAAGGTCCAGGATAACCAGAAAACATAGTGAGACCTAGTCTCAAAGACTCCCCCCCCCAAAAAAAAAAGGACAAACTCTTAATCCACTTCTATAAAAAGAAAATATATAAACCTATATTTTTCCTTTCTCCATAGGTCAAACAAGGGGTGTGTGTGTATGTGTGTGTGTGTGTGTGTACCAAATTCCTAAAGTGATCATCTTTGGAAAACAAGGTTAATTGAATAGAAACGGGGGATTGATTTTCTGCTCCACAGAGTTCCAATGTTTTTGAGTTTATGAATGATTGTACCGTTATTATAGTGTTTAGACAAAGCTGGCTGTATTCGCTTCTTTCTCTTCAAAGAAAACACGTGGTGGAGGGATAGACCATGCCTTTCTATGCATCACCTACAACAGATCTCCTTTTTTAGCCACTCACCTGAAAACCCTTGACATGTTTCTCTGAGACATAGGAATCAGTATGTCACCTTCCCGTATGAGAGTCAGTGTGGACGTGAGGAAGTGACCATCACTGAGGTTGTGTTATCTGCCTTGGGGACATTCTGAAGAGCAGAGTTTCAGTGCAGAGGTGAATTTCTGCCCGGTGATATGTCTGAAATAAAGTCATCCTGACGGTAGCCCTGAGTGTCACTGCTGTGTTTGTGATTTGTTTGTTGGTGATACTGGAGGCCAAATCCATGCAAAGCAAACACTCTATGATAGGGCTAACCCCCACCCCCCCACACCCCACACCCCACCCCCAACAATGGAGCTAGTTTTACATTTTCAAGCCCAACTATAGCTTTTAATGATTGATTTTGTTTTCAATAAGCAAAAGTAAGAAAATGGTATGATAATTATTGCTATTTTCATAATCCATTTCTAGCTGGAAGCGATAAGTTTAGAAAATTAAACATTGTGAAAAGTGATTCCCCAAACATAAAATGATTTTACTGCGCAAAACACGTTCTTAATTCCTAATTATTTTTTAGTTTTTGCTTTTGTTTTTGTTTTTGGAATCAGGGGCTCTCTGTGTACCCTTGACTGTCCTGGAGCTCACTCTGTCGATTAGTCTGGCCTCAGACTCATAGACCTGCCTCTGCCTCCCAAGCTCTGGGATTAAAGGTGTGTCCCACTACACCTAGCTTTATTCCTAAAGTTAAGTACATAAATTGTCCTGACTAGGGCATTGTGTGTGTGTGTGTGTGTGTGTGTGTGTGTGTGTGTGTGTGTGTTGGCATGATTAATTTTTTTCATAGAAAAGAAGAACCGTATACTATTTATTAGATATATGAACAGAAAGCCAATGTTTTCACAGTCAACAATACTTTCAAACTCAAATATATTTATATTTCTGGGATGACTGGATTATAATCAACATGGAAAAGAAAACATCAGTAAAACATTTTCTTGACCAAAATACACACTCCACCCTTCAGCCACTTCCTCAGGCAAGCATGCGGGCAGCAAACAGTTCACCCTCCCTCATCTCCTTCACTGGTCACCATGGCTAATTAGGGAGAGGCTCGGGCATAGCAAAGACAGACACCGGCAGTGGCCACTGTGGGCACGTACAAACGTTTTATCATCCTATCCTACGGCAGCATCAGGGAAGTTGGTTATTTCCTTCAGAGACATGTTGTTAGAACATCATATAACATAAGGCAGCTATAAAATACATCTGCAGAATAAGTCAGATCAAATGAGCAATAAAAACTGTTAACGTGTAAGAAAAAAAAACAGAAGTAGAAGGAAGGGGGGGCTTTGAAGGAAAAATACAATTTCAATATTTTCCCAACTTTTACAAGTAATGTCTGATGCCTCCCACTATCTTTGGGCAATTCAGTGACCCGAGGTAGACCACATTGCTTTGCTGGCATCCCCACTATTCATCTCTAGGATTCCTTTCACCTTACTGAACTGAAACTCTATGTGTACCCACTAAACAACAAATCCTCCTTCCCCTCCCCACCCCAGCCGCTCGCAATCACCACTATACCTTCTTTTCTATGATTTCGTCTACTCTAGATACTCATTATAAGTGAGGTCATGGAGTATTGGCAAATATCTGTGGTTGGCTTGTTTTGCTCGGGTCTATCCGTGTACTTCCGTAGGACAGGATTTCCGGTTTTTTCGAGGTTGAATGGTGTTAACGATATCACACTAACCGTGTAGAACTCACCATTTATCCTATCATCTGTGGGTGGACATGCGGGTTGCTCCCACCCTCTGACTGTTTGACTAGCACTGCTATAATATACAGATCTCTCCTTTCGGCCCTTGTCCTTTTATGTCTACACCCCAAAGGGGGACTGCTGTATTACACATTGATCTTTTTAATTTTTTCAGGAACAACCATGCTGTTGTCCTCAGCAAGATCTGCATTAAAAAAGTCTCCATAATAGTTTTCTTTTTCTTGTTTGCACGTTTACTGATTCATTCATTCACCATTCATTCATTCATGCATTCATTCACTCACTCACTCATTCATCTAGTTGGTTTGCAGGCCTAGGGATTGAACTTAGGCCTTCTCACATTTTAGTACTCCACCACTGAGCTATACCCCCAGACTTTTTTTTTCTATTTTTCACTTCGAATCAGAGTCTCACTGAGTTGCCCAGGCTGACCCTGAACTTGCCATCCTCTTCCTCCTCAGCCTCTCAAATAGCTGGAATGACAGGAATGCTCCACCAGGCCAGGTACAGTTTTGTTTTATTGTGAAAGCCAAACTAAGAGGTATGGGGCTGTGTTTCCTTGACCATTTCTGTGTTTTTCATGATCCTTTAGGTCTGCACTTCCCCGATGAGTAAGGATGTTAAGACTTCTCACATGCTTATTGGCCGTTACTGAATCACCTTTAGAGAAATGTCTGTTTAAACCCTTTGCCTATTTTTCCATCCAGCTGTTATTGAGTTTTAGTCCTCTATATCTTCTGAACACCAACACCCTGATAATACGACCTTGACACAGTGGCACAGTATCTATTCACCTTTTAAATATTCTAATCTAAGCATTTTTCTTCTTGAAAAAAATATTATATTATGTTAAATCAGTACTCTCAATAAAATCACTACTTATGAGATTCCTATATAATAAAACCGAGCTGATGAGATTTACCAACTTCATTTAGGCAAGAAAATAAACAGCGGCCCTTCTCTCCAAAATGAGGCCATAGTGTTTACACAGTCACTGGAGAGCAGTGTGGTAAAACCCTTGGGAAGCATAAGGAATTATTTTAGACCAGATTAAATGCCCCTGCAAGACATTCTTCCAGCAAAAGAACGAGATAAGGGTCGTTTCTCTGAGCGATAGGGAAGTTTGTCTAATAGCGGACCTTGCCAAGGAATAATTCACTCTCTAAATATTTTTCACACAGAATGGTGACTCATGGATCTGGGAGCAGGGAAAAGGAAAAAAATCTGGAGGAGCTTAACAGACTCACCTTTTTCATATTTCTGAGCTGAGCTGGTAAGCCTGACATGTTTTCCTCTCTGGACATTTGAATCTGTGAAAGACACTTTTGTTTTATGGAGCGCGGAGTAGGGATGGGCATCTTACTTTTAATGAATATGATACTCACTGTATCTAGCAGCGTGTATATTCCTTTGAAAGAAGAAACAAAACACCGATTTATAATTGCAATCCTTCTTTTTGCATTTTTTTTTTTTTTTTTTTTTTTTTTTTGGTTTTTCGAGACAGAGTTTCTCTGTGTAGCTTTGCGCCTTTCCTGGAACTCACTTGGTAGACCAGGCTGGCCTCGAACTCACAGAGATCCGCCTGGCTCTGCCTCCCGAGTGCTGGGATTAAAGGCGTGCGCCACCACCGCCCGGCCTTTTTGCATTTTTGACCCAGGTTTTCCCTATGTAACCTAGGCCCAGCTGCTCTTTAGCTTGTGACCATCCTCCTGCTTCTGCCTCTCGAGAACACCGAGCCCAGCTGCAATCAATTTTCAAAACTTGAATTCTGTGTTGCTCTCTTTTCAATTGGTGAGGCTGGGAGGGTTATCTTGAAATGCTGCTCGATTTCTCTTGTGCTGTGGTCCACGGTAATCCATCGGCTGGCTAATGTCCTTCTGTTCTACCCACATAGAAATCGTAGGTAGTGAGGAGAAGGTATCCCTGGCCTGTGAATGCCAAAGGCTTAGGAACTGGACTAACAGCTTTGAAAACCTCCTAGTCTTGAGAGGTGTGGACCAAGATTTAGATGCCACGCGTCTATGGTCGTAGACACTTAGGTTGGAAGCTTAGTGTTCTAAGGTTTTGACCACCACTGGCCACAGCACCTGGCAGCTGTTGGAATCCTTGGCTTCTAACAGCAGCAGGAAATGGGAGACAGTACCTGCTAATATTAAAGCTCCTGAATGGGTCATACCTGTTGGGACCCTCAGCTCCTATAGTGGCTAGCTCTCAAGCCGAGAGTTTTAGAATCCTTGGGCCATAAGGCATAGTCACTCCCCAGAACTACTCTAGCAACAGGAGCTTGAGCAACTAGGTTTATAAGCACACGTTACCCTTCTTGGATTATTGGTGACTTTTATGCGTGGATGCTTGGCGGAAGGGGCACGTGTAATCTATGATTGGGTTTTATCTTCACTCCAATTTCCTTACCTAAATCAGGAGTTTGGCAACAAGACTTCTAGGTCAGAATTATCAATAGTTCTTTCCTTCAGAAAGACCAGCCCACTTATTCATCACGTGGTAACGGGTAAGGAGTCAAAATGTAATGACACCCCGATTCTTCTGTTAAACTCCCCATCTCTCATTGCTCCCCAACAAAGAATACTGCCAATACACAACTTGGATCATCAGGAAAAACTGAAACCACACCTGTTGTCAGAATTCCCCCAAATTAACATGTATCAAACCCGTGGAATATATCAAGTGTTTTATATTATGGCTCTGCGGCTTGGAGTTTTAGGTAAGACATCCAAGAGCACATAAGGGGCAGGACTTGAGTGCTTACTTTATGTCAGATACTAATTGCATAGATGAATTTGCTTTTCAAGAAAACTGACAGGTAATTATTTTCATTCCCAATCTAGAAATGAGGGGACTGAAGTTCAGAGAGTTTGAACAATTTCCTCAAGGTTATGGTCCTGTTGTAAATCATAGCCAGAATGTGGACTTCGAAGATGAGCTTTCCCTACCATTCCTATGGTGTTAATATGATAGGGCTGGCTAGCAAAACACAACAGTCAGCACTTTAAACAAACAAAATTATTGTCTTTCTGTTTTGGAGGTTGGAAACTCAAGGTTGAGGTATGGGGGGCTTGATTTCACCTGAAGTCTCTCACATTGGTATGCAGACGGATCCTCACTATACCCTTACATGATCTTTCCTCTGTATCCACACATTTGTCAAGTTGGGCTGATGTCCACCAATAAATCTCAATTTAGCCATAATTACATCTTTAAAGGTCCTATCTCAATTATATCATATTTTGAAGGGCTGGGTGTTAAGGCTTCAACACATGAAGTTCATAAGAAGAGGCTCATGCTCTAGTCACCATCTGGTAAGGTCATAATACAGATGTCTTATAAATTATCTTTCGTTCAGACTGCTACCTGTTCCAAGGACTATAAGCTTCCTAATCTATCTGTAATCCATGTGTCTGTAGAATTCCAAAATGCTTCCCACTCCTCATAAAAATTTAGAAATGTGGTTATTGTAGAAAAAGTAAGTGGATGAAAGTATAAGCATTGAAGGTAGACTCTCAAAGACGATATGACTGTGTACATGAGATAATGATCATGTCCGTCTCTCTTATGGTTTCTTATCCCAGTTATCAGAAAGAACTGCGGGCTAATCCTTGCTCTGTAGTCTGGAAAACTTAGTCTATGGCCCGGAACCCTAGGTGGAGTAATGCATTAGGGATGTCCATGCCCTCAGACCTACCACCTCCTCACATCCTGTGGGAGGAAAATGTGGCTTGAGTCAGACTAAGTTGGGAATCAGCCCAGAACTTCTGGAATATGAAGTTCAACATGAAAAATTAAAATAATCTTCCACAGTCGTTTTCACTCTGAGTTGTTTCACTCTGTGTTGATTCTAAATATATGATTCATTCCCAATAAAGCCAGATCCTCTGATTACATGGTTTTTGAGCCATTAAAGGGAAAAATATTATAAACAAATAGGTTTTAGGGTATTCTCTTTTTTATGCTTTTTTGGCAGATGTAGCAAAAATATAAGAAATTCAATTCTCTCTTTCTCTCTCTTTCTCTACACATACACACACACACACACACACACACACACACACACACACACACCATATAAAGAGATAATGATACACACATACATAAGCAACCACACACATATACTACAAAACATGATTTTAAAATAATTGATAATTAAGATTTTCAGATGATATAGGCCCACAATTATTTAGGGTACTTGCTTTGAAATCTAAACTGTCATGAGACATTATTTCATTCTTTTCTCCTTTGTTCCTTGTAAATTTGAGCTAATATGTAAATTATGAACAGTCTTTTAAAATCAAGAGGAATGTCAACAAAATTATGCAGCTAATGAAAAGGCCAGTGTGTTTTCTTATTTGTTTGCTTTTAAGTTGCCTTACTAAATTGGTCTATTGTTAGAATGTTTGTTGATATAATACAAATCAGTTTGAAAGGATTTGGGAAAGATTTCAAGGGAAAGGCTCGGCTTGCTGCAGTGTATGTAGATGAACCAAATAGTTGATGTCATTGTCCATTTCTCACTGAAGAAAGAATCCTGTTGTTGAGTACATGACCTTGTGCCAGCAGATCATTGTTTCCAGTCTTGGACTAATCAAGTCTCCAGTATAGACATTACAGCCACTTTGTTTTCCTCTGTGGAGTTGGGGGGTCACAAAAGAAGAATTTGTTCTTCGGGTCCTTCATAGTTTCTGGTTGTCATAGTTTGTCCCTGAACTTCAGGATCTCTTGGTGCCTTTTCTTTGGATTCCTGTTTCAGGATGTGATTGAAGCTTATAGTTCGTTTAATGCCTCCAGCATCCTGCCTGGAGGAAAGCTGAAGAGGAAGTTCAGCCACAAGCATGAAGACAGGTAAGTGTGACAAGCAGCGATGACTTATTAGTTATTGTGTGTTGGGTGACTTGCCCTGGAGAAACAAAGAAATATCCATTCACCCCAGATAGTGATGGAACCAATAGACCGTAGAGAAGACTTCTGTCTGAGCCCAGCCTGATGAACCAATAGATTTAAGGACACCACTTACAGGAGCATGGACAATTCAAAGGTAGCTACACGAATGGGAAGTCCCACACCAGCAACATCGAGCTCAAGGGAAGTTGTACCACAGACTAGTCCCACACCCCAGTCAATGTCTACCTCTTATAGAATCTCTGGGCAGGTATCATGAAGATCTCATGCTCTTCTGAGACTCCTGAGCTTCCACCTCTTTCTATGATAGAAAGAAAATAAACTTATCACGGAAGATTTCCTTTACATCATCACGGCTGCTCTGCTTCCAGACAGGGAGGATCCTGTCCAAACCAGAGCAGGGAGCAACACAGCGAAAGCTCTTAACATTACTACTGACCGTGAGTGGTGGAGACATGGGAAGAAAAGGCTTCTGTTTCTCATTTGGTCTCAGCAGCACTGTGTCTGCCACATTTGGATTGCTAGCACCTTACACCTGAAGGAAACATTCTTCCTAAAACACTGCCTTCACAAATCGTACAGTTTTCTCTCATCCCTCTTCTCTTCAGATGGATTTCCTGGTTCTTCCCCCTTTCCTGAACTTGCAAATGTTGTTATTCTGACTCGTTCCTGGCTCCTCCTCCCTTTATGTTTTCATCGTTAAAAAGATCTTTTCTGCTCATGTGAGTTTGGATGCCATTTCTGCACTAACAACTCCCAATCTGCCCTCTCCCATTCTGAGGCCCAGACTTGAATACCTAGCTGCTTATGGTTGGGTTGTCTGAATTCTTTCTGTGAGCCCCAGACCCACACCCAGTGGCCCAGTCTTCAATTCTTAGTTTCTGTTTCAAGGAGCACCACCATTATTTTCTTTCCAGGTACCTGGAGTCATCAAGGGGAAACTCAGGGGAATCTTCCTCCAGAATGTGTCTTTGTTCCCAATTTTCCACTTGAATTACTAAAATGCTCACCGGATCTAGATCCACATTCCTTGAATTAAAAACCACCTTAAACCTGAGCCTTTTTGTTTACCTCTCAAGGGAGGTCTCTGATCACTGTCTACTGGGCTCTTGTTGGTCCCCACAGACGAGGCTCCCAGATGTCCTCTTCTTCCCTGCCCCATCCAGCCCCAGAGCTGTCCCCAAATGGAAGCCAGAAAGTGTCTGTAGCCCAGTTTGCAGCACCCACCACAGGACTGCATCTGTTCTTACCCCTCGGACCTAGTAATTAGCCTCTTTAAAAAGCGAAATCTTTGGTTTTCTCATTTGTGTGTGTAGTGTTAGATAGGAATTTTCTGCTTAAGTATGATGTGAAATAGTAGTGGGTATCTGTGGGTGTACCACTGAGAGTTGACCACAGACCCTAGCAGAGGCCAGGCAATCACTCTATCACGCAGCCACACCTTCAGCTCCTGCATCTCTCTGTGTAAAATCTGGTGTTTGTGCTTGTCTTAGTCAATGTTCTTTTGCTGTGAAGAGACACCATGACCAAGGCAACTCTTATAAAGGAAAGTGTTTAGTTGGGACCGGCTTACAGTTTCAGAGGTTTAGTCCATGATCAGCATGTCAGGGAGCATGGTGGCATGCAAGCATGCATGGTGCTGGGGAATCTGAGAGGGCTACATCCAGATCCACAGTAAGGGAGAGAGAGCCACTGTGCCTGGCTTGGGCTTCACAAACCCCAAAGCCCGCCCCACAGTGATACACTTCCTCCAACAAGACCACACCTACTCCAACAATGCCAGACCTCCTAATGGCTTTCAAGTAGCACCACTCTCTAATGACCACATATTTAAATATATGAGCCTAGGGGGCCATTCCTGGTCAAACCACCACAATGCTGTGTATGTATCTGGACTGAAACTGGTACATAGTTTGGGTTAATGTGTTATGCAATGACATACAGGTTTCGGTGTGTGATGTGAGATGGGTCTGTCCTTTGTGTATAGAGAAATGGTCATCTACCTTCTGTTTATGTGTGACCAGGGGCTTCTAGTTTTTGAGAATATGCAGCTCTGAAGAGCATCTCTTTAGGGGCTAGAGAAATAGATCAGCAGCTAAGAGTACATGTTAATCTTGCACAGGACCCTGTTTTATTTTCTAACATTTGCATGGTGACTCACAGCCATTCGTAACTTCAGCAGCAGGGGATCCAATGCTGACATCAGCAGGCATGCATATGGTGCACATGTATACACACGCGCAAAACATTTATACACATAAAATAAAATAAATAAATACAGAAAAATTTAAATCACCACAGATCCAATCTCCATAGAGTTGCCAGAGTGATTATCTTCTTCTGTTGTGTCTTGCTCTGACAAAATTCCTGAGACTGGGTAGTTTATAAAAAACACAACTTTTATGTCCTTACTGTCCCAAAAGCTGATAAGTCCAAAGACAAGGTTCTAGGATCTTGATCTAGATCTAGGCTTTCTTAGAATTTATTAGACTGGCTTACAGGCTGTGCTCTGGGTAGTCCAACAATGACTGTCTCAGATGGAAAGGTCGAGAATCTGGTAACTGTTTAGTCCATGAAACTGGATATCTCAGCAGTCCCAACCTGGTGCCGGAGTCCTGGAGGATTTGTGGAGAGCTGATGATCTTCATTCCAACCTGGAATCCTGAAGGAGTTGGTTCCAGTACCCGTGAAGGAATGCCTCAGCTCAAGACAGATGAACTTGCCAGTGAGACTGAGGGAAAACAGACAAAAAGCAAACTTCTTCTGTGTCCTTTCTTACAGGCTGCCACCAGAAGATGTAACCCAGATTTAGGGTGGGTCTTCCTGCCTCCCTCACGGGAGTGCCCTGAGGCTTGGGTTTCTGTTGATTCCAGATACAGCCAAGTTGACAACTGAACTTAAACATCACAGCTGCCATTGTATCAGAGTAAATTACAAACTTGTCTGTATCATACAAAGTGACCCATGACCTGGCCCCGCCTTCCCCCCATCCTGACCCCCACCCCCACCCATCAACTCCTTCATTGTATCTTCTTCCCCACCTAACTCTAGCCACGCGAGCCTCTGTCATTACTGGCTCTCTGGAAGACCCTTGCCTAACTGGCCATATGTCTCTATTTACAAGTTATGGGTTTCATATAATAATTTATTTGTTTATTGCTTCTTCCCCACTGAAATGCAAAGGTCAGGAATGTCAACACTCTGCAATGGTATGAGGTGAGTATTCAACAAGTACTCACTAAATGACTGAATACCAAAGGTATACAACAGATTATATGTTTAAAAAAAAAAGCATAAATGCTAAAAATGGCAACTAATGCTAACAATCATTTGGACCTGTCATTTAACAAAATCCTGATTGTATTTTATTTTCAACATGCCAAATCAACTTTGTTTTAAATTTTATCTAATCAAGACAGAATTCTGCACATATACATGGCATAAATGTCTATAGCACTCAATGTTTGTTTGGCCTAGCTCTCAAAGTTACTTAATCACGACAGAAGCTCATTGGCTCTCAATTCTGAGAGAGAGAAAGACAGAAGATTTTATTTGGGAAAGTTTTAAACAGTTTTGGCACATTGGTGCATTCACAGTGTTAGCAGAAAGATTACATTTTTATTGACCTGATATCTGTACAGATTAGATGCCTAAGCAGAATATTTCTTAGTATGTAAATATTATGTAAATATGTCTTAGTATGTAAATATTATGGTTATGAGAGCATTCATTTCATTCTGAACACCAGTTCTTGCTCATGCCGATGCTTTCCAAGTCTTTGTTTTCCATAAATTGTAAGCTTGGTCCCAGTTGTTCCGGGAAGAACAACCTTGCTCACCCGCATCCTCTGTACACTGAGTGACCTCAGCATGGAGCACAGGCTGCTGACGAAGCTGTGTTGGCCAATGCTAAGGCAGCAGCTGCAGGCAGTTAACTAAGGAGACTTTCCTCCCCTGTCCTGATGAACCTATAAACAGCCCAGTTCACAGACATCTGGAACATTCTCTCTTTAGTTTTATTAATCTCATTTCTGGTAAGATATTTGCTTAGGTTTGACCGAGTAGCATATTTTAACTTTCTTTTTCAAATTAATTCTTATTTATTCTTTGATAATTTCACACATGTTTACAGTGTATCTTGATCACATCTACTCCCAACTCCCTCCTTCAACTCCCCCCCACCAGGACACCCTATCACCTCTCCCAACTTTTCTTTATAACAAATTATTTTTTTATTATTTGGTGAGTATGTAGACTGATAAATGATGGGTGATTATAAAAAGCAATGCTTCTTACTCATCTCTTTCTGGGAAAAATACTTTTTAAGAATCCAACCAAAAATCAGCTACTAATGTAAGACTTCAGAGATGGGAAAGGCTTTGTATCAAGCATGTCGCTCATGATGATAAAAATAGATCCTACTGTTCCAAAACGGAGGAAAATTCCATTATACCTTCTGAAATTATCAATCAGCAGGCTTAGTTACCCATTGGATTAACCTTTTCTACTGGAAATGATTCCTGCATGGTTTTCTAGTTAATCCAACGTCTATGGGGTGTACCATGATAAAATATTACAGCGTAAAATTGGTTACGCTGAATTGAATCAAATTTAAGTGGCCCAAATAGACTCAGGTCATCATCGAGACTTCTTAAGAGCTACCAGGATGACCCAAACCCTTACCTTTGTCCTAACTCGACTCTTAAATGAAAATACCTCATAAACAAAAGTCTGTCCACATATATGTCCAAAATGGCATGTATCGTGGTACATGCCTTTAACCCCCACACTCGTGACATAGAGGCAGGAGGATATCTGTGAGTTGGAGGCCAGCCTGCTCCTAATAGCAACTTCCAGGCCGGCTGGGGCTGCATAGAATAACATGTCTAAATATATCTATATATTTATAGAGATGGGAAAGGCTTTGTATCATATACATCTAAATATGCATATCTATATATTATGTATAACTATCACCCAAGAAATAATCATCACTGCCAAGGAGAACGTTTATCAGTCCTATTCCAAAAGCCCCACATAAAGGTATAAATACAACAGTAAGATGTATATATTTCCTGTTTGTCTCCTTTGTGATGAAGGGTGATCTGACAGTGTAGTTTCTTCTCCTAATCAGCAGAATGCTAATGTTGGATGGAGTGGGTCTCGGCACTCTTTAATCCATCCACGTTTACTGTATGAGGAAAGAGGGCAGGGAGTGAAAATGAGCCAAGTGGTCACATCTACCCAGAAAAGGGCTTGAACTTGAAACTCACTCTCCCCCTGCCCCACCACCTACAGTAGTTTCTCAATTCCAGTCTGTTTTCTCCTTGCAAATTGTCTTACTTTAGGAAGATTTTTGAAGAGGACCTTGGATTAAAGAGAGTAAAACAAATTGCCAGATGGATGAGTGAGAAGCATTTTCCACGGCTGTCTTCTGGGCTTTCTCCAGGGGGGTTCTGTGAGCCCCAAGACTCAATGCTCCCATTTTGTGTAACGAATCAACCCCCTCCCTGACTGCTGTGCTTCTGGCTGGGCATCAGCTCAGTACCATCCTTGGGAGAGTTGGGAAAGTAGTCATTGACGTCATTTCCTGTGTCCTGTGGTTCGGAACAGGGATGCCAGTTGGGAAAGATCAAATGTCTAACGCAGAAAACAGACTAGCAGTGAGCAGGCCACCAGAGGCAGTGAGTGGGAAATGGTAAGAAAATAGCATGGTGTAGGGAGAGAAGGTGAGAAAATGGGCTTGTGGCTGGGCCACAATAACGTTAGGCCACATGAGGAAGTGGTGTGACTTTTACAAGCCTGATTTTCTTAATCTATAAAGCAGAAACAATATATCGTATGTCTCAATATCCTTATGAAGAATAAACAAGGTAATATACACACTATATATTTTCCATATATTATATGGAAACAAGATCTGGTGTATCCCAGGCTGGCTTGAACTCACTATGCAGCCAACCTTGACCTTCTGGTCTTCCATCTCCATGCCTCCATTTCTCCAGCATTGGTCACCATCCAGGGTTTATGTGGTGCTGGGGATCAAACCCAGGGCTTCCTTCACGTTATGCAAGCTGTCTATCATCTGAGCTACATCCCCAGCTGTGCTCCATACATATTTTAGGAGAGATCTACATTGCATAGAATGAACATGTGGCCTCGGCAGCCGGATAGACTAGGCTTCTTAGGAAGGTGACCAGGACACTGTAGAAGTGCCGTAGACTATCAGCTTCTACCCCTTCCTCTCCTGAGTCCATTACCCTCCATCCATGTATAATATGCAAAGATGGTCCTCTCGCTGCAGTGTGCACCGGGGTCACCAGGAGGCCAGCTCTCTGAGGCAGTCGGTCTGGGGTAGGGCCCCCAAGTTTGCACTTGTTGCAAGCGCCCAACAATGCTGGGGTTGTTTGTGGTGCACACATTAATACTGATGTAGATTCAGAGCTGGTTATGGGAGGAACAGTCTTGAGCTCTGTTTTGATTTCTGATTGAAAGCCCTGTTCTGAGGCACCTTGATTTACTATGGCACTAATAGTGATGACATGCCTGGCTTCTCATCTCAGCCCTACACTGCTTCTCTTCCTCCTCCTCTTCCTCCTCCTCCTCCTCCTCTTCCTCTCTCTCCTCGCCTCCTCCTCCCCTTATTCTTCTTTTCCTTTCACATACTGCTTTGGAATGCAGAGCTCTGTTTGAAGTTAAAAACAACAGGAAAAATCCTAGGTCAATACTTAGTGACCTGACAGTTCGCCTCAAATGAAAAGCTTGGGAATATATTTTTCCACTTCTACAAATGTATCAAATTTCTCATTTTTTTTTTAAACAGGTGAAAACTATAATCAATTAAACACTAAATCAAACACTGTGATCCAAATACTGTTGGACTCACTGTTTGGGATACCTAAATGAAGCACACTTTCGAAGGTTTAGTTGTATATGAGAGCAGGCCATTATTATTTGTGTCAAGGTCAATGGTATTCCAGTTGTAGCTGAAGGGCATGTTTGACTTGTTTAGTTCTATTTGGTTTCATCAGCGTGTTTTCTTAATTCTGTTAGTGCTGTTTGGTTGTTTGGGGGGTTTTATTTTGTTTTGTTTTTGTTTTTTTTTTGTTGTTGTTTTTGTTTTTGTTTTTTCGAGACAGGGTTTCTCTGTGTAGCTTTGCGCCTTTTCCTGGATCTCGCTCTGTAGACCAGGCTGGCCTCGAACTCACAGAGATCCGCCTGCCTCTGCCTCCCGAGTGCTGGAATTAAAGGCGTGCGCCACCACCGCCCGGCTGGATTTTTTTTGATATGGACTGAATATCTTGTAGCTCCAGAATTTCTGTGTGGAAGCTCTTACCTTGGCTGTGGCTGTATTTGGTGATGGGGCCTCAAAGGAAATAACTGAAGACGAAGGAAGTCTCATGGGAGGGGTCTGACAGGATTGGCACCCCTGTAAGAAGGGAAGTCAGTGAGCTGAGTCTCCCTGTTTGTCGTTGCATGAGTTAAGACCGAGTGAGGGCATGGCAATAGGGTAGCCGTCTGCAAGCCAGCAAAAGAGCCATTGCCAGAACCTGGCCAGGCTGGTACCTTAGTCTTGAACTTCCAGACTCCAGAACTGTGAGGAAAACAAAATTGTGTTCTTTAAGTAGCCCATTCTTCTTTTTTTTTCTTTTTTTAATGACATCCAAAACAGACTAATATAATATCTGAATGTCCTTGGCTGGGAGTGTTTTTATTTAAAAAACAAACAAACTCTGAATTAGCGATTTTACTGGGTGTCTTGTCCTTGAAGATCTACCCTATCTATCCATCTCCATTTATCCTAAGTTGGGTAGCTCATCTGTTTTAAGTGAGAGAAGCTAATGATACAATCATCAACATTTTTAAAAACCGAGAGACTTTCGCATGAAAACAGATCTAGATTCTCAAGTTCCCGGCAAAGTGCTTGATCCGGCTACACCACCTGGAAGAGAAAGTTGGCACTTCCCTTTCAGGCTGGGCGGTAACTCTCACGTTGGGCAGAGCTCCTTCTGGCACGCTTCCCTCAATTACTTTACCAGGCTAGTCACTGTGGCCATGTCAGAATACCACTCCTGTTCCTCATGCAGTGGGCTGAAAGGCTGAAAGCCCGGATGCTCGGAAATCCCTTTGACTGCTTGTTGTAGATGTTGCTCGTAATGTCCCATGGCAGCCTCTCCTGGAGCATTGGCTGCCAGTGGTTGTCGTCACTGCTTGGAAGTGCTTGGCAGAGATACATTATAAAATGGCCCTCTCTATCCTGGAAGGAGCAACCCTCAATCCAGGAGACCAAGATGGGTCTTGTAAGGATATTAGGCCTTTGTTCTCCACAGCTAGCCTCACCATCAGACTTACTGACTCAATCTCTTATGCAATATTACTCTGGATTGAGGGACTCACTCCATGGCAAGAGCGATGCAACATTGTGTGTCGGAATTTTCTTTGGGCCGCCAACCAGCTCCAAATAAAGACACAGAGACTTATTATTAATTATGAATGCTGGGCCTTAGCTTAGGCTTGTCCTACTAGCTCTTTTAACTTAATTTAACTTGATTCTATTTGTCTATGTTTTGCTTCAGAGCTTTTTTTTTTTACCATTCTTGCATTCTGTATGTCCTACTTTCCTGCTTCCTCTGTGTCTGGACGGCTAGCCTCTGGCATCTCTTTGTCTTTCTTTCCTGAGCCTAAATTCCTCTTCATACTTATTCTCCCTACCCAGAAGTCCTGCCTATATCTCCTCCCTCGCTATTGGCCATTCAGCTTTTTATTAGACAAATCAGGTACCTTAGGCAGGCAAGGTAAAACAACAACACATCTTTACATAATTAAACAAAAGCAACACGTCTTTACATAGTTAAACAAATATTCCAAACAACATTGGGCATATGACCATGAGTTCTACTGGCTGTACTACACTGAAGCTACTGGTATGACAATGTAGTAGAGTGGCTTCTTGAAGACACAGCCTAGGCACCAACTTGAAGATAAGTGTGCTATCTTTACCATCACCATGACCAAAATACATAAGGAAGGAAGCATTTATTATGACTCACAATTCAGGGGCCACAATCCACCATGGCAAGAAAGGCATGGTAGCCCGAGAGACTTGCAACTGGGCAGTAGGTATAAACTAAGGCTGTAACTAATAAGGTTTCCCTAGCCCCAACAACCCACTTCTTACAGCTAGACCTCACTTCCTAAAGAGTCTACATCTACCGGAATCTGGGGAACAAATGTTAGAACCCTGAATTTGCAGGGGCATTTCACGTTCAAAAAATAGTGATGATAGCATCTGAGGAGAGAACATAGAATTTTAACCAATGACTATTAGTCCTATGCCCTTAATAACTGGACTATAGGTGTCTAGTCCCCTAAAGATAAAAGCAGAAACAAGCCCATTTAGTTTTACTTCCAGTGAGTTTCAAAATTTGTTCAACTGGTTCCTAGAGGGGAAAGTTATCCATTAGAGAGACACTGTGAGAGCCACACTAAACCTAAAGCTTTGGCTGCTGCCTGGTCACTTCTTATTCCAGAAGTTATATAGGCAAAAGGGGAGTTTGCACCCTGATGGGTTATTATGACCCTGATTGTTGGGAGAAGGTATTTATTTTCTGTCCCTGTTGCTGTTATAAAATATCCCAAGAAAAGCAATTAAGGGAGAAAGGGTTTGCTTTAGCTCACAGTTAGTGGTACAGTCCATCATGGTGGCGAAGTCAAGGCAGCATGACCTTGAGGCATCATTCACATCTTACTCAGAATCAGGAAATGAAGAGGGATGAGTGCATGTGTGCTGCTTAGCTCCCTTTCTCCATGTATGCAGTTAAGGATCCCAGCCAGGGAATGGTGCTGCCCACAACAAAGATGGCTCTTTCTGTCTCGGTTTACACAATCAAGGCAACCCCACCACCATGCCCAGAGACCCATTTCTGAGATCATTCTGGGTCCTGTCAAGTTGACAACAGTAACCATCACAAGAGGTAAGATTACTGCTAGATGGTGTTGGCCAGAAGGACTACGGGCAGCACTTTGGTAGTCGCTTAGCCCATTTGTTGGTGCTCTCTGTAGCCAACTACCATGACCATGGGCTTTGAATTTGATAGCAACCCAGGCTCAGACCCTCAGGAATTAAGTTCTGTATCTGCAAAGTTTCTGTTGAATGCAGGCTTCCTCTCTGGCTCATGTTTTAGATGACTGTAACACAAGCTTCTATCTTAAATGTTGTCCCTATTCCTAACACTCCATTAAAGCTTTCCTTCCCTTATCCAAGCCACCTCAGCCAACAGATTGGGAGTAAAACATTGGAGAATATTTTTTAAGGGGTGTTACATTTGTTTATGCTGTGAAATATTTGTTTTAATGATGCAAACATGTGTTGCATTCTTTTATTTTGCATTTATTTAACTCTGCGAGGCTGTGTTACTGTGCCTGTCTAAAACACCTGATTGGTCTAATAAAGAGCTGAACGGCCAATAGCAAGGAGCACAGATAGGCAGGGATGGCAGGCAGAGAGTATAAATAGAAGGAGAAATCTGGGAGGAAAAGAAGGAAGAAACAAGAGAACAAGGAGAGGAGGACTTGAGGGGCCATTTATCCAGCCACCCAGCTATGCAGCCAGACATGGTCTAAGAAAGAAAGAAAAGATATACTAAAATAGAGAAAGGTAAAAGCCCAGAGGCAAAACCTAGATGGGACAATTTAAGTTAAGAAAAGCTGGCAAGAAGCAAGCCAAGCTAATGCAGGGCATTTATAAGTAATAATGAGTCTCCACGTGATTTATTTGGGAGCTGAATGGTGGGCCCCCCAAAAGAGCCAAAAGAGAAAAGAGCAAAAACAACAGACAACAGTGAAAGGAATGGAGAATGGGTATAAAAGAGGAGAGATAATTGACCTATTTTATAGTTCTAGAACCAAATGTAAAAGCGTGCCTGTAATCCATTCCAAAAACCTCCTTCATGTAAATTTTTCTGGAAATCCCGAAGTGTTGAGAAGTTGTGGTAGGCTGGAGAGAGAATGAAGTGGCACAGGGCAACACAGAGGATAGTCTGGAATGGGTTCTGCCAGTGGTGTTCACTGAGCTGTGGTGCTGTGATGTTGATGTTGTGATGCTGTGATGGATGCTGTGGTGCTATGATGCTGTGGTACTGTGGTGCTGCTACCAATGACTCACACCTGAAATCTTCACCGAAATTTGCCAATGGGTAGTAGGGACAGCCTCCTGAGACATACTAGGAGTTACATCCTGCACATTCCAGAGCCAACACCTGAGTGGCCCAGGGATACACATCTTCTGCTCCCTTGTCTCCAGGTAGTAGGACAGGCTGTGGAGTGCAACTTACTCTAGAGTTCCTTGCAACATCAGACTAAACCTGAAGCACATTCTCACTGAATTTGTCCCCCGCTGTGATGTGCATCACAAGTGCTGGCCGCAGGTGTCCATCCGGTGTGCTTTTTCTCCAGATAGTAGTGCTATTGTAGAAGGCTGTGGAAACTTCAGAAGTGGGACTTCACTGGTGAACGTAATTCACAGGGCATAGGTTTCCCAAGGCCAGACCAGGACCCTGATTCCTGCTGCTTTCTTTGCTTCCTGGTCCATGAAGATGTAAACAAGCCCTGCTACACATTCCCACCACAAAGCTTTTGAAATGGTGAACCGACATCCATCCTTTCTCCCTTTCTCCCTTAAGTTGCTTCCGTCAGCTGCTGTGGTCATGGTAACGACGAGTAATGAGCATATCTTTCTTTATCCTCCATCTCTCCCAAAGATGTCTCTGGTGAGCACAGCTTTAGTTAATCATTGCACAAAGATCTCAAGCTTGGGCTCTTCTAGGCTGTCCTTAGACAACCTTCCATCCCATTGTCTTTTCTCGTACTGCATTTAAACTCTTATTGATCAGTTCATTCCTGAAGAACAGAAATGACAGTTTACTGAGGGTATGAGCTTATGGGTATAAAAGACTCTCCACCATTTTGACATTAAGGATTTTGAGCAGGAGTCCCAAGACCTTATGTATTTTGAAAGCTCTGAAGGTCTACAACACTGTAGAAGATAGAGGCTCCTCCTGCTCACAAAGTGAAGGTCAAGCTAATTGTCCAGGAGTCTGAATGCATTCTCAATAAATAACAAGGAACTTAGGCAGTTATGCCTTTTTCCTATTGTAGAGTTTCATTTTTTGTAGATTCAATATTTCATCTGAGTGTATTGATTGTATGTATAAATGATGGGTTTTATTGTGATATTTTCATACATGCATATAATACACTCTGACCATACTCACATTCTCTGTTACATTTTCATATCCCTTTGAGACAAAATTATTTTAAATTATTCAAATTACTTCTGGTTTGCCACTTCATATTGCTTATACATGTCTTAAATCAGACTCTTATGAAAGTTATAGTAATGTTCTTTGTACAGTAAGGTTCTTATTTCAATTGAAGAACCTAAAAATCCTGAAGAAGATGAGTTTAAAATTAAACAAGAATTTTCCTGGCCTGGAGAAATGGCTCAAGATTAAGAGCACTGGCTTCTCTTCCAGAGGACTTGGGTTCAATTCCCAGCACCCACATGGTGGCTCACAATGATCTATATCTCCAGCTCCAGGGGATTTGACACCCTCTTCTGGCTTCCACGGGCACAAGGCACATACATGGTATACAAACACACATGCAGGCAAAAAACTCATACATATATAATAAAAATAAATAGATCTCAAAAAAAATAAGAAAAAAATCAAGCATTTACCAAGTAATAGCTATTAATACAGTTCTGTTCTATGCTGTCTTAGAAATTTAGGGTTTTTGGTTTTTTGCTTTTGAATGGTTGTTTTTTTTCCATATCTTTAGTTTCACACCTTAGTCATTGTTCAAATCTTACTATTTCCAGGGAATGAAAGAAAACTCTGGAATCAGGGGAACGTCCCTTTCTTTTTTTTTTTTTTTTTTTTTTTTTTTTTTTTTTTTTGGTTTTTCGAGACAGGGTTTCTCTGTGTAGCTTTGCGCCTTTCCTGGAACTCACTTGGTAGTCCAGGCTGGCCTCGAACTCACAGAGATCCGCCTGGCTCTGCCTCCCGAGTGCTGGGATTAAAGGCGTGCGCCACCACCGCCCGGCTGAACGTCCCTTTCTTAAATACACCTTGTTACGTTTGTGCCTAGAAGTGTTGGTGCAGTCAGAAATGATCCTTTCCGCCACTGAGAAGTTTTGTGTGAACTCAAACAGCACGGCAAGGGAGATAGTGGTGTTTCTTCTGACAGAAGACCAGAAAAAAACATCTTCATCCTAAAAGCAAAATTTCAGTTCATTGCTAATAGAATTAATAAGTGTTGGTGGTTTTCTCTGCAGTGGTATCCAAACTGCTTATTTTGTTTGTTTGTTTGTTTGTTTCAGGATGTTTATTTTCCTCCAAGATTTCCTCTGGAAATATGTGAGCGGTTTTATGCTTTTTCTTTAAATCACAGTGCATCGCGTATATAAAGATGGTCATTGTTTCCTAGGCACTGTTTTGAAAGAGTCTGTAAATGCCGCTTAATTTATCAAATCTTTTTCAGATTTAGTTGAAAGTGTTGTGTGATTTCTCTTCAATTTTTAAGTATTTATTTATTTATTTATTTATTTATTCTAGTTATAGGAGTCTTTCTAAGTTAAATCATGATAGTCTCTGGTTTTTTAAGTTTTGGTCTGCATTGATGGTTTTCACAGTATTGTGAACACAATTTTGTAGTTGTATAACATAGTTTTCCAAATGTCCTTTCTCTGTGTGATTTTTTTTAAACAAGCTTTATAATGCTTTAAACACCTCTCCTCATCCCCTCCTTCCTCTCCTCCCCTCTTCTTGCTCCTCCTCCCCCTCCTTCCCTTTTCTTCCCTCTCGCCTTCTTTTCCTGAGCACATCCGTCTTGACGCTGTTGAGGAAGAGTTGAGATTCCCTATGTCCTTGAGATGGAGTCAGACACAATGACCCAGGGCAGGGTGCAGAAGGCCAGGGTGGTAGAAATCATCCATACAAGCAATCGCCCATGGTGGGTACCGGAGCTTTAACGGGAGGAGAAGCACTTGTGCAAGTTCAAAGCTTCCTTCCCACCTGGGTTTTTAGATCCCGAGCATTATGAACAGAGCATTCTCACGGGAGTGATGCCCCGACTGTGACATCAAAGCCTGGGCTGGGTCAGAAGGACATTGATGGAGGGGTGGGCCCCATGTAGGTTTTAAGTGAAGTCTAGCTGCAGAATTCAGAGGGTGGGAAGGGTAGCAACCTGAGGACAAGGTGGAAATGACATCCTCGGTCCTGGAGGCCCTACAGCAGAGGCTTGGCCTTTGACGGCCAAAGTCTGCATTGAAATAACAGGGTGGACTTGTTACAGGGTACTACTGGGGTCAAAAGATAGAAGGTGAGGATAGGTACATATCAGAAGAGTGCATCAGATCCCCTGGAGCTGGAGTTACGGATATTGTAAGCTTCTGTGTGGATGCTTGGAACTAAACCAGGGTCCTCTGGAGGAGCAGCCAGGGCTCTTAATTGCTGAGCTATCTCTCTAGCCCCTCAAAGCCAGAAAATTTTAAAGATATGTCTCATGAATTTTAATTTAAAAGGAAATTTCATTTCACTGTATCTAGACCGTTCTGATAATATTTACTCAGGATCCCTTTAAATAACAAACTATCCTGAAGCCACCTTCTCTCTCCCCAATCTTTGGTGACTGTTCAGGCTAAACTAGAGTCCTCCCCCGAGAGGACTTTATTTCATAGACCTCTTGCTGATTCTGGCTGTGTTGTCTTCGGTTTGCTCTCCACAGGGCAACTAAAGATGTCTTTGAAAAATAGAATCTAATTCTCACAGTGTTCTATGGCTTCCCATGGTTTAGTGTCAAATTTCAAGTCCTTACTGGCCTTTGCTCTCCCTTCAGAGGTCCTAATCCTCACTTCCTGGTTCCCTTGTTATGGCCCCAGGGTATTGCTGCTCAAGGAACCTACAGCCATGGTTGTTTTCTTCTGCAAACTAAGGTCTCTGTTCAAAGAAAAAAAAAAAAGGCTATTTCTAAGGGCTTTCTTATTTATCCCTCTCTCACTACCTTTCTTAGTTTCTCCATGGAACCTATGGACCACTGAAATCTACTTTGCTTTCTGTGTGGCTTCCCTGGCTGGATAGGGACCTTGTTTCGCACTTCATTGTTATGCTTCAATACCTAGAACTGATCCAGGATCAACACAAAAGATGTATGAGTGTAGAGGTAAAGAATACAGGCTATAGACAATATGGCTCACACCTGTAATTACAGCACTTGGGATGTCAATTCAGGAGCAACCTGTGATTCCAGAACCGGGGAGGCCAAGTCATGAGCCTTACTCTCAAATTTAACGTCAGCCTGGATTATGTAGTGAGTGCCAGGTTAGCCCAGGCCATACTGTGGGACTGTGTTTCAATGAAACCAAGGAGAAGAGGGAGAAGGGAGAAGAGAAGAGGAAAATGAAGAAGAGGAAGAAGAGGAGGAGGAAGAGGAGAAGGAAGAAGGAGAAGAAAAAGGAGAAGAAGAGGGAGAGGGAGAGGAAGAGGAGAAGAAGAAGAAGGAGAAGAAGAAGAAGAAGAAGAAGAAGAAGAAGAAGAAGAAGAAGAAGAAGAAGAAGAAGAAGAGGAAGAAGAAGAACTATGTGGGAAGGACTTTTGAGTAATGGAAACATGTTTAGTTCAGTTTTATTTTGTAGCCCTGCCTGGCCTGGAATTTACTATACAGACCAGGATGGCCTCAGATTCACAGAGGTCTGCCTCCTTCTGCCTCTCACACTGGGCCCCTGAACAGTAGTTTTGATACAAATGTTTATGCTGAATCTAAGGATGAGGAAACAATCAGATAAATTTAAGTCACATGAGCTCCTGTGAAGACATTGCCTTAGTTTTCCCAAAAGTAGCAAGGGTCTCAACAGACAAAAAAAGTAAGGTGGCACTTTCTCTAGATCATAAGAATTAAGCCCAGCTGGGTGTGGTGGCGCATGCCTTTAATACAAGCATTTGGGAGGCAGAGGCAGGCAGATCTCTGTAAATCTGCAGCCAGCCTGGTCTACAGAGAGAGTTCCAGGGAATCCAGGGGTACACAGAGAAACCCGGCCTTGAAAAACACAAAACAAAATAAAATAAAACAAGAAAGAATTAAGCACCATGACTAACTCAATGCCTGACCTTCTGAAGGAAAGTGGAACTGTGATTCATTGGTGTAATGATATGGTGAGTGGGAGGCCTTGGGAGGCCTTGGGAAGCCTTGGCAGATTGGGACAAGGTGCCCCAGTACACCGGTGAGGGAGACCTGACATGCAGATGTGGCAGTGGGTGGTGTGTCGTGGTGGAAAGTCACTCACACCCCAGGCACAGAATGCACATGAGAGAGAGAAGAGAGAGAGAGAGAGAGAGAGAGAGAGAGAGAGAGAGAGAGAGAGAGAGAGATGGGGGGAGGAGTGGAGGTGTGCACGTCTTATGGCAAGAAAGGGAAGAGGAAGAAGAGAAGGGTCTTTCCCCAGAGGAGGCCTTATGTCAGGACACAGGGCGGGTCCCCAAGCAGCCGGCCAGAATGTCAAGTCTGAAACTTAGTCTCAAATTCTTTTGCCTTACATATAGATATGCATACACACACACATAAATATACACAACCTTGTACTACTTAACAACAGGTATATTTTGAGAAACATGCCATTGAAAAACATCTCATAGCAGCACAAATACCATAATGTGCTCACGTGGAGTATGCCTATATTCCCAGGCAATATAAACACATAAGAACAATGCCATATGTAAATCTGACATTGAGATGTCATTACATTGAAAAGATTAAGTAAAAATGCACTTCATGTTCATGGATTGGAATGCTCAATATTTTTGAGATGGCAAACAGGCGTGGTAGTGGATGAGGGCAACACCAATGGCAGTAAGGTGTAGAAACGTTTGGACTTCCCTGTGGTAATGACTGGGTATATCCATGAATGTGAAAATCCATTGAACTGATTGCTTTGAATGAACGATTGTGTGGGGGGAAAAAAAACCCACAAAACAACAAAAATGAAATATCGTTACACAGCATATGACTCTGAGACTGTAGCTAGGAAAACAGTGGGATGAAATGTTAACATTTGGTGAACTTCAGTGAGGGATAAACAGTTGAAGAAAGACGATGACAATAAAAAAAAAAATATGGCAGACTCTGCAATCAGGTTGTCTGGGTTCAAGTCCAGGCTCCAAACGTCAACTGGGAGTCAAGCATTCTTTCTTTCTTTCTTCCTCCCTCCCTCCCTCCCTCCCTCCCTCCCTCCCTCCCTCCCTTCCTTCCTTCTTTGTTTCCTTCCTTCCTTCCCTCCCTCCCTCCCTCCCTCCCTCCCTTCTTTCTTTCTTTCTTTCTTTCTTTCTTTCTTTCTTTCTTTCTTTCTTCCTCCCTCCCTCCCTCCCTCCCTCCCTCCCTCCCTTCCTTCCTTCTTTGTTTCCTTCCTTCCTTCCCTCCCTCCCTCCTTTCTTTCTTTCTTTCTTTCTTTCTTTCTTTCTTTCTTTCCGGAGACAGGGTTTCTCTGTGTTGTTTTCATGCCTATCCTGGATCTCGCTCTGTAGACCAAGCTGGATTCAAACTCACAGAGACCCACCTGCCTCTGCCTCCCCAGTGCTGGGATAAAGGCGTACGTCACCACCGCCCAGCACAGAGTCAAGCATTTCTAAATCTGTTTGCTCATCTAGAAAAAAAAAAAAAAAAAGAAGGTGTCCCAAACCATCAGCTTCCCTACCACTGGAGCCTCCCGAAGCTCCTGTCACTCATCACTGGTTTAGACAATGAACTGCACATATTAAAGAGTTTAAGAGCAGAGGCACTTGAGGAGGGTTTGAGAAAACAGAGCAGTTATGCTTTGTCAGAGCAAAGGAAGATCAGATTCTGTGGGTGGGATGTTTTCCTGTAAAAAAAATTGCAATTCCAGCAGCCTAGCCCAAAGGTGTGGCCCTGCCCCCAGAAGGCAATCTCCGTGGGCAGGAGGGACTGGTGAAGAGAAAGATTGAAAGGGCACGGAAGACAAAGACCGGGCTCTTGTTTTTTCTATCTGGAGCTAATTAGCGCTGTTTCCATGGAGCGTAGATTCCCAACTGACTTCCACCTCTCCATGTCTTAGCATCACATGATGCATCAAACTGTGTTTTACATACTGATGGAAAGCTGGCTGGACCTCACTGTGCAGCCCAAGTTAGCCTTACATGCCAGGCAGTCAGTCCTCTAGCTGCCTCAGTATCCCCAAGTGCTGGGATTACAGGCATGCGCTACCACATCAGGCTGAGAGAGGATGTTTGTAGGCTGCACAACTCTGCTTCCCTGGTGGTACAGGATACAGTGGCTGGACCGAGGGGACCAGGTCAAAAGGGATGGGTTGTGGAAGCTCTAATTTCAAAAAAAGTAAAAGGAGGAGGTTAAGTTTTTATTACTTAATCTATTATTTACAGTGTGTGTGTGTGTGTGTGTGTGTGTGTGTGTGTGTGTGTGTGTGTAGCTCAGTGATAGAACGCTTGCCTAGTAAACACAATCCCAGGAAGAATAAAAATTAAAATAAAAAAGAGTAAAAATACATAACGGAAATTTTTTCTTCTCCCGTTCTCAAATCCCCATGGTCTTGTGAATAAAATGTGGAATTGCCTGAAACCTTTCACCGCTGGCCAGATGGACACAAGGCATGGCTCGCTTGTGAAAAGGCTTACATGTGAAGCATGGGGACCCTGACACCATGGGATCGAAGTCAGGAAAACAAAAAGCAGTTTTCACCGAAAGGACTAACATCAGCCTAAGCCAGGTACACAAAGCCTAGCCTCTCTCTGTGAATAGCCTGGAGGTTTTATTGACTTTCAAACTACTCACGCATCTGATTTTTCCAAGTCTGCTTCTCATGGAATGCGTCGATTTTAATATCATATCCAGGAATCAGCAGAAAAGGAGTACTTTGTCATTTACTCCAAGACATGAGCAAATAAGTTCTTAGAGTAATTTAAAAGGAAGGGGAACTCACTGCAAGTCATTTTCCCGAATCCTCACCTTCTTCAAACCCGATGAAAGGGCACTGGACTGGCAGAACAGATCCAAGAAAGCAAAACTGTGTCGGACTGTGATTTATATTCAGCTTCATTACTTCTGCAGATCAAAGGGGCCGAGGGTATGGGTCGAGGGAAAAAGCAGATAAGCCGAAAATAAAGCTGAAACACAATTTTGTTTTAGATTTGATTTTGGTGAAGTACTTATTCCGTAGTATGCAAGATTTCAAAGATGATGAAAATGTAATATGGGAAGGGCATATAGTTAGAAGATAAGGCATTTGGGATTTGGCAGAACTAAGCAGGGATTCTGGCTTCAGCACTCCTGGCATATGGCAAGAAATTACTTGATACTGCTAAGTCTAATTTTCCTGGGTTGTAAATGGGGCCTATAGCATCTATTGTAGGATTCAGGCTAACAGGGGTTATTCGGTAGGTAGAGTCTGTATGTAGATAACAGATGATCACTATTGCTCTGATACTATTATTCCCCAGCCCATTCCTTTTGATTCTGCTCCCCAAGTTCAGCCACTTAAGATTCCTGCTCCACAAGGAAAGCAGAATCCTGCCTCAATTTCCATAGAGCAATGCTGGGCCCCACCTGACCTGTGGAACAGTCCTGAATAGAGGAGTGAGGATTGAGAAATAATAGAGAGGAAAAACAGAGTCATAGACGTAAAAGAAAAAGACAGAGACACAGGATAGCTTCGGGAGGGCTCTGAGTCAATACCACAGCAGCCCTGAGTTTATTTCTCAGGCCCTTTTTATACCCAAAGCAAGTGGGGCAAAAGACCTCCCCCTCTCAAGGACATCATGGTTCAAGGTACAAATAAGTGAAAACACCCCCTTAACTCTCAAGACATCTGGTAACCAAGGCTTTGGCCAAACATCCTGTTATCCAGCCTAAGAGCAAAGATGAGCTTGAACTTTCTGACCTTGAGTCAAGATGGAATCAAGGCACAAACTGCGGTCTCTGTGGGCTCCCACAGAACAAAACCAGTATTCACTCTTAGTCTGACATGGTAGCCCATGCCTATAATCCAAGGTGACCCATGCCTATAATCCCAAAGTGGTCCATGCCTATAATGCAAGGTGGCCCATGCCTATGATCCCAGTACATGGGGAAACTGAGGCATGAACACACTTCCCTAGAATTTAAGGACAGCCTGGGCTACATAGTGAATTACAGGTCAGCTTAAGCTACAGAGTGAGATTTTTAAAAGAAGAGGAGGAAAAGGAAAGAGGAAAAGAGGAGGGAGAGGAAGGAGAGAAGGAAAAGAAGATGAGCTTTGTCTTTCTGTGTTCTGAGTTGAGTTCACTGTCTCAAGATGGGGAAGGATGACCAGTGAGAACAATGGGAGGCCGAGCAGACAAGGCCCAGCAGCCAAGAGTTTTCTTGAGAAGTAGGGTAACTGCTTCCTGCCGGAGGAAGAGTCTGGAAAACTCATTGTCAGGTAGCAGTTTAGAGCAGCGATTTCTACATCCCAGGAGTGGGCTGATTAGGTCTAGAGCTGGGATGAATCTGATTGGTTAATTTGGCCATATGTGGGGAATTCTGGATGAGCCTGGTCAAAGTGAAAGCCCTCAGGAAAACGTTCCAATTGCAGGGGGTGGAGGTGGGGGATGGGGAGTCGGGGGTGAGGGGGTGGGGGAGGAGACAGGACTGTGCAGGGGGGTGCACCAAGAACCAGGAAGTAAAAAGAACAAAGGCTGGGGATTAACTGACGTCATGATGAATCAGGCCCTTTGGACTTTAGTCCTTGAGCACACAGTAGGTAGAGTTTGTGGTAAAACTGAGTACTCAGCACCAGGCGGGGTGCACGCCTTTAATCCCAGCACTCGGGGAGGCAGAGCCAGATGGATCTTCGTGAGTTTGAGGCCAGCCTGGTCTACAGAGTGAGATCCAGGACAGGCACCAAAACTACACAGAGAAACCCTGTCTTAAAAAGATAAAAACAAAACAACACCAACAAAAAGAAAACAACAACAAAGCAGCCCTGAGTACTCTTGGAGTTTACGGGTGCCACTAGGAAACAGAGATATTTTTATTTTCCATGAGCAGGAGACCCTAACTGCCTATAGAGTTATACTACCTTGTTCCTCATCCTTATTAACATCACATTATTGATAGTGCCCCATTTAGAGCCTCTCTGGGTGACAACTGGATCAAGGTATACCAAGAGTGAAAAGTTTTGACCACTCTAAAGTATGGATGGCTTTTCTTTCCGTAACAGGCTTTAAATAAAAAGAGAAAGTGCTCATTGGTGCTTTCTCTCTTTTCCTATCTGCCTCTGTGGCCTCTGTTTTGTCAAAGATCCAGCTTTAGCATCAGAAACCACGTCTTTTGTCACACAGGCCTCCATCAAGGGCCACTGGCTCCCTCTCTTCTTTGGTCTGAAGAAATGACTGCTGACTCAGTCAGTGGACGTGCAAGATGGACCTTGGACAAGACCGCCCGCCTCTTTATCTTTCTGTCTGCTTCCTCTCTCCACCAGATTGCGACTGCCTGATCACCAAGCTGAATTGTGACCTCGGTTCTCCTGCGGTTCTTGTGAAATGCTTTAATCACTTCCCCTTCTGCGCCGGCAATTTCCTTTCTCATTTTCTCTCCAAACCTTTGCTTTTGAAATCACCTTACCGGCCAGCTTGAAACTGTGCATAAAAACAGAAGAATCCCTTTCCTTCCTCTGCATTTTATCTAAGTCAGGGCCAGAACCGCCCTGTTTCCACATCTTGTCTCTGCTGGAGCACTTCCTCATTACATTTATTTATTTATTTTTTAATCCCTTCAATCTCCTGTCTTTCTCCCTCTCAATACCTATCTAACTTGGGCAACTGTCTTCTGCTGGACTCGGCCCCCGCACTGAATGTGAATTCCCAGCCACAGAGATTTGGGTCTCTCTATCTCACCTTAAATATTTGTCTCTGCTACTGTAGAAGTTTCCTGAAGTTCTTATGAGTTGACACCCCAAGATTTATTTTAGTGAGAGATTTTTCCCTCTCCACCTTTGCTTAACGTCATGCATGCAATCTAGTATCCTATTTAGAAAGATATTGTCTATGAATGAGATAGAAAATGGAAAAGTGTTGATTTATTAAATCTTCTGGCAATAAACAAAGAGAGTGCTTTACTGCAAACACAAATGACCTGCAAGCTTAAACCCAAGCTAATAAATTTCACACTACTGTTCCTGCTCCCGTACAATGTCCGTCTGTCCTGGCCCTTGGGAACAATTATTAATTGCTGGTACATTTTCCCACCAAGTTATGGGCCTTTGCCTTTTCAGAAAATGCTTCCTGCCTGTCTTCTGGGTTAGTCAGGGTATTTTTCTTGGATAGTTTCTGCTGGTGTGGCTCCTTTCTCCCAGAGGTCTTCAGCAATCTATGGCTCCTCCCCTCTGCAGAGGAAGGACCCTGTGGCCCATATGGAAGCCCATGACTTACGGGAACGTGAAGGAAGAGCATGTACGCTTCTGCCCGCCACACGGGCTGTTTTGGGTTGTTTGAACGTCCCGGTATCTCATGGTAATTTTAAAAACCTGGATTTCTGCGGTACATCTGTCCAGAAGGGTGGCTGCAGAGCTGCCAGTGTGAGAGGCACTTTAGTCCTGAATTGACAGTGTGCTGAACACCTGCTTCTGTGGCTTTCGTTTGGGTGAGTTGTTTGAAAACAAAGATTCATTGTTTCCCATCTACAGCACATTCCTCCGTAGGACAGGCTTCCTCTACATGACGTTCAAACACCTCACCGAATCCTGCTTTTCTTGCTTGTTGCAAGTTTTCCAGCTGCTAAAATGATCTTTAGGATACTGCCCAGGCCTAAGTCAGAACGTTCCAAAGCATACCTGCTGAATTTTGTGAACATCTATGTACCAGGTAGCTGTTCCAGCTTTGACCTTGAAGCACTGCCCTTAGTGTGGCAACAAGTAACTGCCACTGCCACATCTGCCTAGGACCTGCCGCTAGGGTGTGGCTGAGAAGAGACCCCGAGATGCATATGTGCTTGCTCCCTTAGCTCCTCGTGGTCCTGGAGGCTGGGTTGCAGACCAAGTCAGAGTTCTCCAGAGAGCTATGTTGAACTGTGCCTCACCTCTCCCAGATCCTGTAATAGACCCCTTATTGGTTGTAAGTTACCCCTGAAATAAACCTCTTTTAATTACCAGATAAACTACCAGATAAGCCTCATTAATTGCCGCTATACATCTATGCAAGAATTTTCAGCGATATTCAGGATAAATTTTAAAAAATGAGTTTATTTTAGACATTAACATGTGGACCCAAGTGTGTTTCTTGTGGCCTGGGCTCCTCCTTCATAGAAAGGGAAGGGAACAAGATGTGCTGTGTGTTTTCCATTCAGGACCCCAGCTTTGTCTTAGAATCAATCTTTCCAATCACGGTATTAGCCTCATTTTGGACATGAAAAACAAAGAAAGACTCAGAAAAATGAAACGGCCCACAGCACTGAACTGAGATCTCACCTGGTTCTCAGCTCAGGCTGCCATGAGATGCACGTCCTTAGGGATGCTTCCCCGCCCTTCAGATCAACTCCATCTAGAGCAACATTGAAGAAGGTAGAGCAAGTCATCCAGAGTCTGGAAGGAAGACAAACTGTCATCCTCCCAAGCACAAGAGAAATAATGTAGGTGGTAAATTGCTTTTAGAGCAATACATGAAGTAGAGTGTAAAATACAAGTAAGTTGATGATTGTGTTTAAATAATAAATGGAAGCACAGACGTTTATCACTGTCACTTTTTATGAGGGTTCCACTCAGTATTTTGAAGTGATCATTGCGCACATCTGCTCCACATCTGTAGTCTGTCTACAACTTTATGTCTGGTGGCAGTGATGAAATCGCATACTCTCTCTCTGCTGTAGGGCGGATCGAAGAGGCCTCTCCACTGGGCATGGTGTTAGGAAACAGAAGGGTAAGGAAGAAAGGGAGATTTGGGCATAGCGTGGGAGCCTGAGAATCTGGAGAGAAAGTACCTAACATTTCAGAGGACCCAGGTTTGATTTCCAGCACCAACACAGTGGCTAACGACCATCTGTAACTCCAGTTCCCAAGGGTCAGGCAGTTCAGAGGTATCTGAGGAAACAGAGCTTGGGACATAGTGTAAGATAAACACCCTTCTATGTTATCATGTTACGGCTGCACATTAGAGGACATTTGTCATCCGTCTGTAATCTGAGTTGTTCACTACCACCATCAAGATTTTTCTCGAAACAGTTTTGTTCAGTTTGAACATGTAAGGTGATAAATTCCGTTATGTTTGTTCAAGTTGAACAATGAGTTAAAGAACAATCAACTTCCTATAGCTGTAGACCCAATCTATAGGATTGGGCAAAAAACGTCTCTTTGCTTTTTCTCCATAACTTCTAAATCTATATCACCTATTTGACAAGAAAGATCTTGGCCACATAAATATCCTCTTTTTTGTTTGTTTGTTTATTTGTTTTGAGGCAGGGTTTCAGTGTTTCAGACCGTGTAACAGCTCTGACTGTCCTGGAACTTGTTCTGTAGCCCAGGCTGGCCTCAAACTCACAGAGATCTGCCTGCCTCTGCTTTCCAAGTGCTGGGATCAAAGGCGTGCACCACCACTATCGTGCCCAGTGATATCTTCATCTTAATTAATACCCAGAACCTGAGGGTGTTAGGTGATATGGAAAAAAGAAAATGATAGTTGTGGAATTCAGGTTGCTAATCACTTACCTGGAGACCGGGGACAGTCACAAGGGCGTTTACATGTGAAAAACTGAGGCAGAGGAGAAAGGGTCAAAGGATGTAGCTGAGAAAGACACAGCAATTGCTGGTTTGGAAAATGGTGAGTGCAGGCAGACCATAAAAGCCCAGCAAGGCACGGAAAGGGAGCTTTTCCTGACACCCGGTGAAGAAACACAATCCTATCACTACCTCGTTTTTAGCTCAGTGAGAAACCATGCAGACTTAGAACCACCAGAACTTTGTAATACTGATTTTTTTTTTCTGTGTTCTTTTAAGCCAGCAAGTTTATGGCCCTTTGTTAACATTAAGCATAGGAATCTACCGTGTGTTTTGTTCTGTGAATCAGTAGAAAAGTGGGTCGACTGACCGGTAAGGGTACGTGTATTTTAGATACTCATAACAATGGTGCTGGTGCCCCAAGGAAGTTTTAATACAGTTAAACTCTGTGGTCTGTTTTGCTTATTAAAGGAAATACAGGCTAGGCACAGTGGAATACGTTGTTAATCCCAGCAAAGACAGGCAGATTTCTGTGAGATCAAGGCCAGCCTGGTCTACATAGCAAACTCCAGGCCAGCCTGCTGTACAAACTGAGTTCCAGGTCAGTCAGGGCTGTATAGTCATCCCTTGTCTCAAAAAACTAAACAAAGGAGATAAAGGAAGAAAGAAATACATGGAACAGAAATGCAGACTATTGACGATTGCTGGATTCTGGTGCTAGCTATTCATTATATCATCCTGGGTTGTTTTTTTTTTTTAGATGTCTACAAATGTACACAATGAGGTTTGAACTATTTAGACTCTCCCAAATTAAAACCTTTCCAAAGACACCCTCAAACAAAGCCATGGTTATGTTAAGCTAACACTGGCGTGTCTTCTTCTATAATGAAATTTGAAAGGCAAACATCTAAACATCTCTTATGACTGGCTGAGGAAGCCTTTGGTATTGGTGTATTTCCACTGGAGAATATTAATGCCACATCTTCACAGCAGATGATGTGTCTTCAGTCTAGGTACGAAAAGAAAAGCTCTCTGTGCCTACTCACCGAGAATTACGTGAGCACTCAGGGTTCTGCTCAGCACAGAGAAGTCTTTTTAGTGATGGATGAGACCAGACTAGCGTTCATACAATGCGTTTATGTGATTTTTAAAAAGCAGAGTACAAATACAGCACTGTGCTATGACATTCATACAACACTGTTTAGTATAAGTGTAGTATTTAATTCTACTTTAATTTTCCTCGTACTATGAAAAAACTCACTATCCATCTAAATTCTGTGATGACTTCCAAAAATGTTTAGAGAGAGGCAATGGGGCTGGAAAGACCGCTCAGTGGTTAAGAGCACCGTCTGCTCTTCTAGAGGACCCAGGTTTGATTCCCAGCATCCACATGTTGACTAACGACCCTCTGCCACTCCAGTTCCAGCGGATCTGATCCCTTTGTGGGCACCAGACATGCACACAGTGCTTAGACATACATGCAGGCAAAACACTCATACACATAAAAATTAAACAAAAATTTAAAGCAAGCAATGAGACTCTATTTTTATTTTTTGAACACCCAAACGAATAGAATTTTCCCAAAGAGTTAGTTGAGACTTACTTCTTCACCAAGATAACCAAATGGCCAATAAGGCTAGTCACTGTCGAAATTTTAATTTTGTTATTACTGAATTGATCAGCTGACTTTCTGAGTTGGTTCCACATACTTAAGTCCACACTGAGATTTTTACATAGAAGCATATCTGTTTAGGCCTCCACTAGGAAAATTAGCTTAGCCAGTTGGAACAGAAAAATAAACAAAGAAAAGGGGAGACATTGAGTGTCTAACCTTCCAAGTTCTCTGGCCCACTTACCTGATAGACCGTGTTTTTTCTTTTTCTTTCTTTCTTTTCTGTTTTGTTGTTGTTGTTTGTTTTGTTTTGTTTTTTGTTTTTCAAGACAGGGTTTCTCTGTGTAACAGCTCTGGCTGTCCTGGAACTCATTTTGTAGATCAGGCTGGCCTCGAACTCACAGAGATCCACCTGCCTCTGCCTCTCGAGTGCTAGGATTAAAGGCATGCACCACCACCACATAGCAATCATGCTCTTTTTCAATGAATTATCATTATCTGTACAAGAAAAAAGGAGGAAAGAAAAGAGAAAGGCTTGTAATTTTTGTTGTTGTTAGCATGATTCTGAGATTATTAGTGCCTATATAATTTTGTGCTTTACACATACAGACACACATGCATACACACTCCCTTGATTTTGGGTTTCCCTGTGTCAAAGGTAGCGTTTTGTTGTTGTTGTTGTTGTTATTGTTGTTAATTAAAGAGCATCACATTCATCTTAGGATGGAAATTCCCTGTAGAAATCAACTTTGGTTTTGATTTCATTTATTTTATGAAAGCGAATTTTTAGATTCTATGAATCTTGGGCCATTATTCACGCTCATTCTCTTAAAATATGTTTCTGTCCTATAGGCTTATAAATTACGGTGCTACCTGTGACATCAGTATTATGTTCAAACACCCAGAAAATTCGAGGCCCCCCAAATAATCCGACATTTAAACAATGGCAGAAAAGTTTGTGCAGAGTCAGCAATTTATATCTTAGCACAGCCATTCCCTCCAACGAGAAACTTGTCCCCCCATATTTGAGAGGTGCAGCGGGAGAACTCGGCCCTTGCTTCTCTTTGGCGAATGAGGAGAACAACTGGTAACCATCATGGATGTACCATACCTTCAACAGCTAGATGGCTGATCTTAGGTTACCTTTCTTCTCTTTTCCGAGATAAACGCTCCCAATCTCTTTAACTCTTCCATTTCAGTTCAGTTTGCCAACTCTCTCATTACCGTTCACAGCCTCCTCTGAATCCTCCACAATTTGGGAGTTCTCTCAAGTTGTGGAGCTCCAAATTAGAAAGCATTTTCTCGTTAAAATATGACGAGTGCTGAGTCAGAAAAGTACAATCTACTCGTCCGCCCACTCGTTGCTTAAGTGATCTTGGAGCGTCTTTGGAACACCAAAGATGTTGGGTGCGTTTTGCTACTAAAGTTGCATGGATTTCAAAGAGCACCAAGCAAGTCTGGGTTTGTCACAAAGTCATGACTTCATCAGTAAAAGAGTTCTTAGGATGGGAGACAGGTCGAAGGCCAAGGAACAGGCAATGTCTGGTCTCAATCAAACACAAAGTATCGCTCAGTGAAGTAGACCATCATCTCCAAAATCTGTTCCTTTTTATATGCTAATTATCAAGTCTTGCCTCTCTGTGTGCCTGCATGAGCGTGTGTGTGTGTGTGTGTGTGTGTGTGTGTGTGTGTGTGTGTGTCGGTGGGGGGTGTATTAATGTGAGACGTTTATAATCATATCTTTGGTAATCTTAAAAAATGATCTCTGTGTGTGATGTGTATGTGTGATGCGTTTGTGTGTGTGTGTGTGTGTGTGATGTGTATGTGTATTTGTGTGTACGCATGTGCACAAACGTGAGGAGATCAAAAGATGGCCTCAGGTGTCAGCCCTCACCATCTACCTTGAGAGACAGTCTCCTGCTTCCTGCTCTGTCCTCCAGACTGGCCCACAAGCGCTGAGGACTTTCCTGTCTCACCTCTTCACTCACTGGAGGAGCCCTGGATTACAGAGCATGGTGGGTTGGGGGGTTCCAAACTCAGGACATCATGCGTGATGGGGAGCACGCCGTCACTTACGGAGCCATCTTCTCAGCCCTTCCTTCGCCAGTTCTAAATATGCACAATTTCTTCCTTAAATCTTAGGTTTTGCTTATCTTGTTTCAGAGAAGAATCTGACTTATCTAACCAGACCTCTGACATCCCCCACGTATTAAAGTAAGAAGGGTACTGTCTAACTCTGGCTCTCACTCTGGGCTTCTCAGTTCTGCCTGGCTGCTTTGTCCCTCCCGTTTAGCCCTCCAGGTTGCCTATTCTTTCTCTCTCAGGTAGTGAGTGCAATAACCAGGCCACAGTCGGAAGCATCAAACAGGAGCAATGGCTTTAGGTGGATGTAACCTCCAAGTTGTGAATCAGTAGAGGAGAAAGGGAAAAAGTTATTTAAAAAAAAAAAAAAAAGACACAACACCTTGGACTCAAAGTTTCAACAGCGCAAAATTTGAGATCCCCCCCCCCCCCCATGAGCTGTGAGTTGTGTTTCATCAAAAATAAAATTTGGAATAAAGAATCCACTTTTCAAAATTGTCTCCCAAGGGAAAAAAAAAAAAACTAGACTCCCTACTTCAAAAGGAGTTCTTTATTAGTGTGTCTACCCTGAGAATTAAACCCCGAGTCAGAGGGGGAGACAGAGCCTCCCTAACTCAGACAGGCAGCAGCAGGCAGGCGGAGTCACCCGCCAACCTGCTTGGCAAACCAGTGTTTGAAAACACCACGTCTCAAATGTAGGAAGTCTGCAGGCGGAGTGTTTGCGGGGGTTATCAGACAAGAATCTCTGTGTACCTGGACTCCGTGTCCACGTCTCTTCAAACCCAAGGCTTCGCACCGAGTTATGTCAACATATGACTCAAGAGGGCCGGCAAGGGAAAAACAGGCACAAAGGAGGCTGGGGAGACGAGCGCAAATAAAAACAGGAGCCAAAGTAAGCTGCTCGTTCTGAGAACTGGGGACGCTTCTTTTTAAACTAAAGGTGAAAAAAAAAAAATGGACTTTATACCTTCTCATGACCTTCCTTCTCATCTCAAGGGACGAAGAAGACACTAAAAAAATACATAATATTCTAAAAGGTAATTAAAATTCCCTTTTAATCCACACTATTTCCAGAAAACGCCAGTCATGGGTCACGGGGGCCATGGTTCCTATAAATGCCTACCTTACGAGCATGAAGCCCTGAGTTCAATATCCAAAATTCACACTAAAAAGTCAGATGGAGCAGTGCACACCTGTAATCCGCAGCACTGGGGTGGCAGACGTAGGTCTCTGGGGTTCTCTGGCTGGCCAGCTAGCCCGATTGCAAAGCTCCAGGTCATTGAGAAACACTATCTTAAAAAACAAAGTGACGGAATCAGAGGAACCTTATGTGAGGTTGTCTGCCAATCTCCACACGTACGTGTGTGTGTGTGTGTGTGTGTGTGTGTGCGCGTGCGTGTGTGCGTGAACATGCACTCGCACACTCCCCTCCCCCCAGATACTATATTTATATGTATATATACATATATATGTAGTATAGCCTCTAAGTTCCAGCAAGAATTAGTACTGATTCTCCTGAGCCGTCTATATACACAATTCATCCATTGTCATTAGAGCAATGAGGGGTAAATGACTGGCAGGGATTGGCCTCCCTCCTAGCATGAACGTTGGTGAGAAGAACTATGCAGATAGGAGGCACTAGTATTTGCCTCCAAGACTATGTGGTTCATTCTAGTACCAAGCATACTTCCTCATTTAAAATGAACTTATGTGTATTATAAGAGTACTTTTGTAAAATAGGAACCCTTTGTTTCTCTTACTACATGGCCAAAATTATGACCCTCAGAAATGCTGACTAAAAAGAAAAACATCTTAATTTTCTTTCTAGCATACAATAGCAATTACAGCTTACTAAAACCACAATTATGTCTGTTTGCTTTTAAGTGTCATTGCTAAATAAGGGCTATGAGGGTGCTGGCCAGAGACTGAATTGAAAGTGACTTTTTAATAAAGTATATAACTTACTGTGTGAATACAAGAAAGACATTTGCATAACTATATGGTGAGCTAATCCCAGAGACTATTAGAAATAAAGAATGATCAAAGTACTCGGGAAATTTGATTTACTTTGCTAGACAATTTAGAAAACCCAATGTTCTCTGCCTTAGTACAATATGAAGTTATGTAATAATCCCAAACACATATAATAAACGCTTCCATCCCAATTTGCCTGGCTCTAGAGATACAACTGATTGTGTAAAGATGTGAACATAAATGAGAGACACAAAAGACTGGATATGGGAGGGCAGATTGGCATACTCTATTCCACTAAGCAAGCTTGACTTCAGCATTCAATCATGAGTTTAAAATCCTAATTAGAAACTAACAAGATATTTTCCCCTCCCTAAAACCCTCAAAAAAAAATTTAGTGTTTTTGCATGTTCTATTGCATCTTAGGCATGGTTCCTAAATATTTCACATATGTTTCTAGTGACATTTTGTACTCAGAAAGGGTAATGAAATGTGAGCGATTGTGATATGCTAAGGATCCCAGGCATGTTATGTAATAACAATTCCTGTTTCTCAATCTGATAAACTGAGAGGGTCAAAAAATGTGACTTTTCTTATTTTAACCAGACAATTAGGGAGTAAAATGAGTTGCTAGTCCAGTGTCTTCTTATGACTTCTATTATAGAAGTGGTTAGCAACTTGGAAATGGAAAGATAACCGTGAACCGGTTTAAAGGCAGACTCTACCCGATGTTTAGAGCATGCCTGAGTTAGCCCGATGAAGAGAAGACCAGTTTTTCCTTAGTGACACCACCAGAACTGAAGCTACCCTGTGTTAATATCCCACTAGCATGATGCATGGATGGCAAAATCATTGGCTCATAGAAATCACGTTCACTGAGCACTCTATCTCCACATACATTGATAACGGAACGGAGTTTTTCTATTTGCAAAGTAGATTGTTTAAAGTAGTGATTGCCTTGTAGTAGAACTTCACTTGGTGTTTTTGAACTGCTATGCCACATTCAGGAGAACTTCTCAAGAGGAAAAAGAAAGAGATTTAAGACAAATGTGGGGGTCAGCAGTGGGAAGGTCAAAAATGACCTGAGGACCATGTAGATCTAGCCTCAAGAGCTATAAACTGCTATAACGCTTGTTTGGGAGCCAAGCAGATCTGTTTTGGAGGTGGCTGTTACAGAGCAAATGAAAAGAATTTCTGCCTGTGGAACAGCTCTCGCCTCTGCCTACGGAGAAAGATGTTCACTCATGACGTGGTCCCCACAGAGTCTCAATGTTTCTTTGTAGTAGGCAGCTAGTTACAAAGGATGGATGGATGACTGACGTCCTGAGTGTTTCAGCACTGCCCAGAACAAATGCTGGCCTTTAGACATTGAAAGGACAGGTTGAAGGAAAGTAGTCGTTATATTTCTCCAGCATAGACTTTCTTTTCTAACAAGGTAGCCCTGGATGGCCTGGAACTCACTGAGGTCACCCTGCCTTTGCCTCTTGACTGCTGAGATTAAAGGCGTGCACCACTAGGCCCAGCCTCCAAGGTCTCCTTCATACTGTTCTTTCCTCAAGTAAGAAGAGAGCTAGTGGGGCGGGTCGAACACAAGGATAGCTAGGGAACAGTGGAGCTCTACAGAATCGGGGCTGACAAGAAAGGAGGTTAGGAATTTGAGTCTCAGACGTTTCCACTTCTCCATTTCCTTCTGCTAAAACCAGGAACTGTGCTACATTCTAGTTTAGTAAACAATGTTCAATGAATTTGTGAAGTAGTCAATGAGCTTATTACTTTTGGTTTAGACATTTTAATTCATCAGCTGATCTAAAGAACTGCACACATTGTATGGGCTTCTTTGTATGGTATTAGTTATGTAATGTTGTAATAGATTCTCTTACCCCAACCAAATTTAGCCCTTTGATATCCAAGAAAATAATTCTGTGCGTGTGCGTGTGCGTGTGCGTGTGCGTGTGCGTGTGTGTGTGTGTGTGTGTGTGTGTGTATGGTTTCAATACAGAGTCTCTCTGTGTAGCCCTGACTGTCTTGGAACTTGCTTTGTAGAGCAGGCTGTCCTGGAACTCAGAGATCCACCTGGAGTGCTGGTCTCAAGGGTGTGCACCATCACACTCGGCTTCCACAGAAATTCCTTATACATTACAAAGTCATGTTACAGAATGTAATGGAGTGCTTTCTTTTAGAACATGTAGAGGGGCCAGGTGTGGTGGTACATGCCATTAGTCTCAGCACCTGAGAGACATAGGCATGTGGGTACCTGTGAGTTCAAGGCCAGTCTAGGTAGTAAGTTCTAGGCAAGTCAGTGCTACATTGTGAAACCCTGTCTCAAAATAAAATAAAACGTATAGGGCCAGGGCTGGGGGGATGGCTCAGAGACTAAGTGCTCACTGCTCTTTCGGAAGATGTGGGTTTGGTTCCCAGCCTACACATCAGGTGCCTCGCTACTGTCTGTAACTTCAGCTCCAGGAGGATTGAATGCCTCTGACTTCAAGGACACCTGCACTCAATGGTGCATGTACACACACACACACACACACACACACACACACACACACCCTAAAATAAGAAAAACAAGTCATTTAAAAGATAATAAAATATGTAGGGCTATGAAGTACAAATTTTTCACTTGTAATAAATTTGGGAATGCAGAAAAATGCAGAGAAACATAAATCACCAAGAATGATTTGTTCAGTTTTCTATCCTAACAAGGCTAGCTCTCCCAGAATCCAGGGTCCTTTTCCTCCTGGTGCAAATGCCATTCTCAGGACCTTGAAGTTAAGTGGGGCCACGTGATTGCATTTTGACGGATAATGCGTAGATGGAAGTGATGGGGCTCCACTCACATACCACTTTATTCGCTTACTAATATAGGAAAGCCTGCGTTCCCAAACAAACGCACCAAGAAGAGCCACCTCCCCAACCTGCACTGGACTCTGATACGGATGTGAAATAAGCACTGGATGTTAAGCCGTCAAGACTTACACAGCTCATACTCACCTGCACAAGGGTACGTATTAACCCTTTAGGATTCTTCTTTCCAGTCACTTTTCAATGTGTATGTTCAATGTAGTTGTAGGCATATGAAAAGTATCTCTTCATATTATTACGTTTTACTTGATATTACACCATAAGGATTTTCCATGCATTGTAAACCCCAATAAATATACTTTTAAAGGTTTATTTGTAAGATTTTTAATTATGTTATATGTGTGTGCGACTGTGTGAGGGTATGTGCATATGAGTGCAGGTTCTTCCTGAGGCCAGAGATGTTGGATCCTCCTGAAGCTGGAGTCACAGGTAATTGGGAGCTACCTAATGTGGCTGCTAGGAACTGAACACGGGTCCTCTGAAAAAACAAGACATTGCTCTTAACCACTGAGCCCTCCCTCTAGCCCTGTCATTCTAGTTACAGCTTATTTAATTAAATATTGTACCTTTTGAATATGAATATATTATCTTCCCTATAACTAAAATCCTGGTTTTAAGTGTCTTAGTTCTATTTGCTTTTCATGGTGATCATATTATTAGCATGTTTATGTATAAATTTTTGTGCACACTTTTGCATTTTCTTGAATAGATGTTTAGAAATAGAATCGCCAAGTAAAAGAGTATAAACAATATATATTTAGTATTGGTTCAGATATATTTATATATATGAAATAGAGAAACTTCTTTCCTCAAAGGCAACAAGGCTTGTATTTCCTCGTTAAGTGATGTAAGAGTAGTTATTGTATCTTTACCAGTATCAGAAATTGTTATAAAGATCAGTTTTAACTAAAATTTGTATTTTAAATGTTAAAATATAATAACTGACAGCATGGTAAACAAACCATAAGGAAAATCGCTCTATATTCTCTGTTGGCTCTACACATAATCTATTCAAGAAATTGAGCCCAGACTCACTGTGTACGCAAATTTCGATAGTAAAGGGCATCCTCTTCCAGTACAGAAAACTATTTTAATATCCATAAGGAGTTCAAGATCTATTAGAATAAGGACAAAGGACTGGAAGGTAATATGAGAATAGGATCCAGAAGAATAAATTGGTAGCCTGACATTCAGACAGAAGGACAAAGGGCATTCCAGATGGAGTCCCCTATATGCAAATACATATAAACACAAATGAGAGGCCACATGAGTGGGAAACAAGCCCACGTGTGTTTGCAGAGCATGAGATGATGGCACAAAAACGAAGAGAAAGGAATCAACAGACTGTGAGGGGCCAGACATGCCGAGATGAGAGTTGGAATTTATCGTTATAACTAATAAAAAGAGAGACATGCTCATAACTGAATTGGCTTCAAAACCCGAAACAACTTTATACCTTGTCGAACCACTTTATAGGTACTGTTATATTTGATTCTAAAAACAACTTAAGACATACAACTGCAATGTAAGCCATATTATTCACATTTAAGAGGTGTCATGTTGAGCCTAAGTATCTGCACTGTGTCACTGAAGTTTAAAAAGAAGTTTGAATTCAGGCCTTTCTGGACTCCAAGTGTATCATCTTCTCATTGTGACACATTGTCTTCTGTGCTGGGACAGTGTGGAGGATACATTGGGAAAAAAAGAGATAATAAGACACCTTTGCAGGGTACTACCAAGTTCAGGGTGGGGAGAAGAAGAAAAGGAAGAAGAAGGAAGGAAATACCCAGCAAACTCTGGAATAGGTAGTATTGCAAAAGCCAAGACCACTGTAAGAGATATTGAAAGAAGAGGACTGGACTTAACATTTTAGATACTGGTGGGCTTCTCAAGCAACTTCCAATAAAGTAGTAAAAGCCAGATTGCAGTTGAGGAGTGGGAGCCAGCTGCACATAATCTATTCAAGAAATTGAGCCCAGACTCACTGTGTTATGACATAAGAACTGTTATGACAGACGTAATCTAAAAGTGTGGTTGAGAGCACCTCTGTGATGTGTCCTCCACGCCTTCTGTGTTGCCATTATGCCCACTTATCATAATTCATCCAGATAACTATGATAACACCATTCATACTGTTAGGAGTGACGGTCTACCTTGTGGGCTATCATAATGTTAACACTTGTCATAAAAACATCATAGAAGGGAGCAGCTGTACTAAAACCACAGAAATTCCTTTTCAAGGTGTTTAGAAGAGCAGGAAAATCCTAGCTTCAAGACAGAAACAGATTACTCAAGACATCATGAAAAAGTTGCCCTAAAATGTGTTCTTGTGGGGTTGGAGAGATGACTCAGTGGTTAAGAGTATTCCTGCAGAGGACCCAGATTCAGTTCCTAGCCCTCATATGGGGTGACTCACAATCACCTGTAGCTCTGATTCCAGGGGATTCAATGTCCACTGGATTCCATGGGCACTTACATTCACAAATGCACATACACCACACACACAAACACACACACATACACACACACACACACACACACACACACACACGCACACACACACACATTAAATAAAATAAATGTATTCTTGTTAAGAAAATAAAAGACAGAGCTACAGACTAAGAGGACATACTTGTGAAACACATCTGAACAAGAAAACTTAAAATGCAATCATGAGAACAGAAACACCTCAATTTAAAAACTGGTGCCAGCCCGGTGGTGGTGGTGGTGGTGCACATCTTTAATCCCAGCACTCGGGAGGCAGAGGCAGGTGGATCTCTGTGAGTTTGAAGCCTTGAAGCCAGCCTGGGCTACAGAGTGAGTTCCAGGAAAGGTGCAAAGCTACACAGAGAAACCCTGTCTCGAATAAATAAATAAATAAATAAATAAATAAATAAAAATAAAAACTGGTGTCTTAGGATTTCTATTGCTGCGAAGAGACACCAATACCACAGCAACTCTTACAAAGAAAACATTTAATTGTGGTGACTTGCTTACAGTTCAGAGGTTCAGTCCGCTATCATCATGGTGGGACATGGCGGTGTGCAGGCAGATGTGGTGCTGGAGAGACAGCTGTTGCATGTTGCTATGCAGGCAACAGGAAGTAGACTGTGTACCACACTGAGCAAAACTTGAGCATATATGAGACCTCAAAGCCCGCCTCCACATGAGTCACTTCCTCCAACAAGGACATACCTACTCCAACAAAGCCACACCTCCCAATAGTGCCACTCCCTTTGAGGGCCATTTCCTTTCAAGCCACCACACTAGGTAAAAGAAGTGAACAGGTACTTCTTCAAAGAAGATATACAGGTGACAGATATTCACCATCATAAATCATTAGGGAAATACACATTAAAATAACAATATGGTACCATGGTACACATATTAAAATACTTCACATTCATAACACTGACAATCATCCAATGCTGGCCAGGATGTGAGGAAGTGGGAGTCCTGTTCACTGCCTGCAGGAATACAGTGATATCCATCATGTTAGAAAACAATCTGGCATACTCTTTACATGATCAACTCCAAACTTAGAGCCACACAATATCATGTACATATACTTATGGCAGGTTTGCTTGTAATTGTCAAAACACAGACACAACCAAGATGCCTGTTAAGTTAAAAAAAAAAAAAAAGCTACTGGGTACGCCCCTACTATAGAATACCATCGAACTCAGTCTCAATAGTTAGAAATGCCAGCAGGAATCTTAAGTACATATTTCCAAATGAAAGACCAGTGTAAGATGGTCACATATTATATGGTTCATGCTATACGACATGTTGGAAATGAAAACACTATCCAGATATCAGATCAGTGTTTTTAGGGCTTCATTGGGATGAGAAAATAGAATACAAGAGACTTTTGAGGTTATGAAACTATTACGTATGTTATACTGTGATAACGGATACGTGACATTATGTATTTGCCAAAACCTGTGGAATGTACACCACAGCATAAAGAGAGAACCCTCATGTAAACTATAGACTTTGGTCAATAAAGGATCAATATTGGCTCATCTATGGCAAAGCATGTATCCCATTAACACATGACTTTTAACAATAGGGAGGTTATGGAGTGGAGAGATACAGTAAAAAGGTATATGGGAGTTCTCTATTCTTTCTACTTAATTGTTTTATAAACACAAAACTGTTAAAATATGCATACATCACTCAATCTATATCTAGCCATGGCAGCCATTCATTCTAAGTCAGAAATGAACTTTTCACTGTAACTAAAATTATATAGATGTTTGAGCTTTTAATAATTAGTTAAGGTGCCACTAAATAAGTTATGCATGCTAAGGACTAAATCAATTATAGCTGTTAGTAATATTTCCTGTTAAACTCTACAGAGACCACATATAGATTCTGCAAAAATACCCTGTGGTTGATATATTGTGCACCCCAATAAACTTATCTGGGGGTCAGAGAACAGAACAGCCATAATATTAAACATAGAGGTTAGGCAGTGGTAGCACACGCCTTTAATCCTATCACTTGGGAGGCAGAGATCCATCTGGATCTCTATGAGTTTAGAGCCACACTAGAAACAGCCAGGCATGGTGACTCATGCCTTTAATCCCAGGAAGTGATGGCAGAAAGGTATATAAGGTGTGGTGAGGACCAGGACCTAGAGCTGGTTAAGCTTTTAGGCTTTAGAGCAGCTGTTCAGCTGAGATTCATTCCAGATGAGGACACAGAGGCTTTCAGTTTGAGGAAACAGGATCAGCTGAGGAATTGGTGAGGTGAGGTTAGCTGTGGCCTGTTCTATCTCTCTGATCTTTCAGCGTTCACCCCATACCTGGTTCTGAGTTTGTTTTTATTAATAATATCTTTTAAGACTCTTGCTACAATACCCAATATGTAAAGATAATACACTATCCTTTTTACTGAGTGCATGGTCTTTGTCAACATTTGTCTTGGCTATGCTTATTAATGGCATGATTGTGGATACCTGAACAATTATGAGCAATGAAAAAATAGTTTCAGTTATAGTACTTAAAATTTCTGCTGCTCTTGAGGTCCTGGAACTTTCTATAATATTTTAGTATTCCCTTTGAAAAATCTTGTAAGAGTTCTGTAAATGTATGTCAGTTTGAGATCAGTAAAACCAAGATGTTATTTTACATGTTTTGCTTTATTTACTTTTTTTTTTTAAATGTGTGCCCGAGGGAGCACCACATATGTGCAGGAGCCTTTGGAGGCCAAAGTGGGCATCAGATCCCCTGGAAATGGAGTTACAAATGATTCTGAGCCAACATTGGGTGCTGGGAACCGAACCTGGGTCCTGGGAACCGAACCTGGGTCCTGGGAATCAAACCTGGGTCCTCTGCAAGAGGAGCAAATACTCTTAACTGCTAAGTCATTGCTCCAGCTCCTGCTTTAAATGTTTTTAACTAGGGGATCTTAATATGCGAGAGGGGGGGAAGCCTTGGTTAAACTAATCTTACGGAAGTTCCAACGTTGAGGCCTGGTACAGAGGAGAACCACGGTGGACTTCCCTGAACTGGAGCCAGCAGTACATACACCATGTAAAGACATGGCCCAGAGCAGAGACAGCCAGACATCACATTTCCTTCTCCCTCCTCCCTGTCTTTAAGGCTCTCATCTGTGCCTCCTACGGAACAGACTTTTCCAAAAGACGGAGTACAAGGGAACCCAGAAGTGCAGCCCCCCCAATGCAGAGATGAGCGACACAGAAATGGATGACAGGAGGTGTTCATACTTCGGCAGCATGTTAATAATCATGGCGTCAATCCAAAATAAAAAGCTAGATTTACAGAATAAAAAAAAACCGGAAATATGGGGGAAAGAAGAAAGTGTCTCTACAAAGCTTCCCATAAGTGCTGATAATAGTAAAATGCTAATGTCTTTTCAAGGGAGAGGAAAAATGCTGACAGTCTAATAAGACTGCACAGTGGGAGCTCAAGTGTCAGGGGGGCTTTGAATGAGACCATCAGCAGGCACCTTCTCAGGTGCCTTGGCCTGCTATCAGTATGGAGCCAATGGAGATAAGAACATACAATGCCAGATGAGAGCTAAAGCCAGGAAAGCTAACCTTTCCTGGGACTTCTCACTTTCTACTGTTTTTCTTCCTCAAACGTCTGGCTTTGTCGGGTCACTTCATGTCTTACTGGAAAACACATTTTAGGCAGCTGGTGTCAGCATCATATCACTTTCTAGGATGTGTTCTGGTCATTCACTTTCCGGGCAGAGTGAGTTTCTGACGTTGACAATAAACCACAGTGTGTTACTGTTGAACCTTGTGCCTTTGGGGAGGGAGCGTAGGAAGGAAAGTCATAGCAGCTGGTTCTGAGACATTTAGTACTTCACAGAGTATCATCTACAGCACACGGTCCCCTGGAAGTCAGGAGTTCCCAGTTGCTTTCTCAGCTTTCGCCAACACAAGCTTTGTTGGAACCTCTTCTTGGAAGATAGGATCATTAGTTATGTCTCTGTAGCATTGGAGCCCCAGACTCAGTAAATGGATGTGTCCTCCAGTTGACTAGAGTGTAATTAAAGGAACAGCCTTGGCTGAGGGTGCTCAGATGGGCTATTGTGAAGGATCCCCAGAGATGTCATGCTACTCCTGGGGGAAAAAAACGTTGCTATTAAAAAATATGCTTGACAATATCTTTTGTCTGGACAAGTTGGATGATTATCTGCCCAGAACCTCAAAATACTTTATAAAGGTAGATAAGGAGAGATTCTCAAGTAACTTGAGGTACTCAACAGTTCACAAAACAAGTTATATAGCTAGCCATTACTGAGCACTTACCGAATAGTCAGCACTGTTGTACACACTGCGCATGTGTGGACTTTATCACTGACATCTCTATCATTGTCATTTCAGAAATAAGGGAACCGAGGCAAGAAAAAAATACGTTGTAGTACATTGGCACAGGATCGCAATGCCAGAGGTACAGTCTGAACCCAAGAAGGCGGGCTCCAGAGCCACGCTGTTAAATTCTCTGCTTCCTACCTTTTTATTCCAGGAAGTGGTGTGGGCACCTCGCTGAGGCACTTTCAGAGAGCATATACGTGCATGGAAGGTTCGACTTGAAACGTTGTCTACTGAACGGTCATTGGTTCAGATAGCAATCACAAAAAGTGAAGTTTGGACTCGATGAAAGTGACACCGAGGTTCACTGTTAACTGAAATCCATTGGGTTGTGGGGGTGGGTGGCAGGTACGCAGCTCAGTGGTAGAACTCTGGCCTAGCGTGTGAGGTCATGGGTTCAACTGCTAGCACTCCAACAACAAAGAAAGGAAAGAAGGAAGGAAGGGAGGTTTGGAGGGAAGGAGGGAGGGAGGAAGGGAGGAAAAGAGAAAGAAAGGAAAAGAAAGAGGGGAGAAAAGAAAAAAAATCTATTCAGAGCACACGCAAAATGTAATTTTGCAAGACTAAAGACTTCCCTTATTGAAGGCTATTCTAATTGTCTACAGCAACACAAAATCGTAACTTCAAAATTTAGAAGCATACAGTTAGGATAACAGCTCACCACGTATCTAGAACTTGAGAGGGAAGCACTGATGGTCAGCGTGGCTCAACAGCCCGTGGTAAGAACCATCTGCAGTCGCTTTCATTCACAAAAATGATGTTTGATGGCTCCTGTCACTGGCTGCTGGCAGAGTCTTTTAGACAGTCCCTGCATACGACCTCTTCATGTAACCTGGGCTTCTTACAACATAGTGGCTGCTTCCAAAGGGAAAGGTACCCTGAGCGATGGAGAAAGAGACAGGCACGATTGGATATCCTTTATGTCCCAGCTTCCAGAGTCACATGGACACCACTCTGTTGCCTGAGACAGTTACACAGATCCACCCAAGTTCAAGGCGGGGAGTGATTCCTCGCTCTTAGGGGAGGCCTGCTGCTGCAGCAGTGGAGGAAGATCGTGCAGGGTAAGGATAAGGTCACCGCGGCATCTTCGGGAAACACAGTCAGCCCCAATGGTCTCCATGTCCTCTACAGTCTTTTCCTCTGCTCTAATACAGAATTGCCACTGTCATAGACACCTGCCTTGTAGCCACTGTTCCCTTGTGGAACCCCAAAGAACTATTTTGCTTGCCCCTCTCAGAATTCAGAGAACATTATCTTCTATAATAGTGTTAGAAACCCTGGCTTCTAACAAAACAAGGTTGTATTATTCTAATATTGGTAAAACTGCATAGAATAAACCAAAGATTTTCAACCATCTCTAGAACAAAATTATCTGGTTTGTTGACAACAAGCTATTAACATCTAAATGCTTTTGAATAATTTTTGTTTTTAGAGGACACACAGCATGTGCACGGACAGAGAACAGTCCATGGTGGTTGCCTTCCACCAAGTGGGCTCTGGGATAGATCTGAAGTCATCAACTTGGAAATAATTACCTTTATCCATGCCAGGTGGCGGTGGCTCACGCCTTTAATCCCAGCACTGGGGAGGCAGAGGCAGGTGGGTCTCTGTGAGTTCAAGGCCAGCCTGGTCTACAGAGTGAGTTCCAGGACAGGCTCCAAAGCTACACACAGAAATTCTGTCTCTGAAAATCAAAAAACAAACAAACAGAAAAAAAAAACCCAAAAACCCAATTACCTTTATCCACTGAACCATCTCACCAGCCAGAGACTAAATTTTGTAGTATTATTACCTAATATCATCAAATCAACCTAAGTGTTGAAGTAATGTCCAAATTCTCTTGGAGAAAGTCAGCGAGGGGCAGGGCTTTGCCAAAGACAACAGAAGCTGTGTCAGTATGAGTGTGTGACTGGGATAGAGAGATTATGGAACTTCTGTGCCTTTGTAAACATTGTGCTGTGGCCTCCATTTTGCTAACTGTGTTAGCACATTCTATCAGATATTCTGAATTAAGGTGGGAAATCACGAAATTACTTTAAAGCATCCCATCTGTGATTAAGGTAATGAAGACCGCTGAAGAAATCAGTCGTCCCAGCTTTAATTCAGAGATTATTTATTGGATTGGGAAAAAAAAGAAACTCTGTCAAAGAAAGAGAAGGTCGTTGATTCTAGCACCCAATCAAGGTGTCCTAAAAAAAATGAGGTAAAGCAGAGCCACTTTGGGTTTATAAACAAAATTCTGCATAACTTCCAGCCAGTAAAGTTCATGATATATTTTAAGTTGACAATTTTATGAAGAAAGAAACAAAAAGGAGAAATCAACTGTGTTTATTTTAGGGGGAAAAATTACTGAAAACATACTATTGACAGGAACCAAAGGGGTTATGTTTTATGGAGGTTATTCTGTTTGGTTTTGACTTCATAGTGTCTGTACTTTTAATAACTACTCCCAGTAACTGAATTATAATGACTACTGCTTGAACTAAGTAGATTTGAGGCAAATTGCTTGGCAAAGCGTTGTAAAAATGACTTGAATATGGCCACATTTATAATTAGAAGCTGTGAATTGAAATGTTTGAATAATAATAAAAACTACTTTTAGCAAAGCCAAAATTGTTAGTGAATCAAGATAATTTTCCTAAATGAATATCTGAGTTTGCTGGAAATGGTGAAATAATGAATAACTGATAGACTCAATTATTCAAGGTTTAATATAAAACAAATAACAAAATTGGAATAGACAGTACCCAATTGCATGCTTGCATAGGGTAGCACTAAGATGTCTGTCAGAACTGTCATTTTTAATCTCTCACCACTGTGTAAGAAAGAACAGAAAGATGAGGAGGAAGAGGTGGAGAACGAGAGCCACGGCACAATAATTGTATGTTTTAAATACATGCTTGCACCTTGTAACAATATTTGATCAATGATGACCCATGTATCCAATGGTGATCCCATGAGATCATAGTGTAGCTGAAAAATCCCAGTTACCTGGTAATGTCATAGACTTCCTAACACTGCATGATAGATTGTACTCACCTCTTTGTAGTGATGCTGAAGTCAACAAACCTAGTCTCATGCCAGTTGTGTTAAAGCAAACACATACAGTCATGTAAGCCACACACACACACATACACTGGATAATGAAAACAAATGACTATGTTATTGGTTTATTTATTTACCATACTATACTTTTTACACAGTAAAATGTTCTCACTTTTAAAACTTAGTTTGCTGTAAAGCCATATGCCAGCCTTTGACTCATTCTCACATCACTTGTGTGGTGGTTTAAATAAGAATGCCCCTTGCCCGGCAGTGGTGACACACACCTTTAATCCCAGCACTTGAGAGGCAGAGGCAGGCGGATCTCAGTAAATTTGAGGCCAGCCTGGGCTACAGAGTGAGTTCCAGGAAAGGTGCCAAAGCCACACAGAGAAACTCTGTCTCTAAAAACCAAAACCAAACAAACAAAAGAATGCTCCTGTATTTGGATGCTTAGTCACCAGGGAGTGGAACTCATTGATAGGATTAGAAGGATTAGGAGGCGTGGCTTTGTTGGAGTAGGTGTGGCTTTGTTGAAGGAAGTGTGCCCCTGGGGTTGGGCTTTGAAGTTTCAAATACCCATGCTAGACTCACTCCTCTCTCTCTCAGCCTACAGATCAGGATGTAGCTTTTATCTACTTTCCTAGCTCCACCCCTGCCTGTTACCATGCTCCCTGCCATGATGATAACGGACTACGTCTCTGAAACTGTAAACAAGCCCCCAGTTAAATGCTTTCCTTTATAAGATTGTGATCATGGTATCTCTTCGTTGCAGTAGAGACTCAGTGGTTTTCACTATGAGCTTTAAGGAGGAGGGCAAAATATTCTTTTCGACACAGGGTTTCTCTGTGTTGCCTTGGCTGTCCTGGAACTCAATTTGTAGACCAGGCTGGCCAACAATGACTAAGATACCTTGATGGCATTATTTTCTCTTGTATTTGATTTAAGCTTGTGTTATGTTGTTTATTATGGTCCTAGGAAAAATAGACCATGCTGCTGCTGCTGCTGCTGCTGCTCTTCTTCCTCCTCCCCCTACTACTTACTACTACTATTACACACACACACACACACACACACACACACACACACACACACTGTACAGCCTAGATGTATAGTGGGATATACTATGCAGATTTGAGCACAGGTACTCTATATTGTTCGCAAAATAATGCAATCACCCAGCAATGCATTTCTCAGAACACATCTTAAATACAAAACATCTCAATTTGAACCACCCACACTTTGAGATGCATTTCTACATGGGAATGAATGGTGAATGTTATAAGAAGCAATATAAACATCCAAAGGAACTATCAGTGGTCAGTGTGTGAAGGCTTTGGGAAGGATTTAGGGAAGCCAGTGGAGGGTGGGTTTATGTGTGTGTGTTGGGGGGGTGTGCATTCCAAGCTCTCTTTTGAAAGCCTGCCCCTGTCTTCGTCACATACTCCTGTATCCCATGCTCCCCGTGGAGGTTCATACCTCACTTATTAAAGTATATATAGCAAAGTAAGACTTATTTATTCTTTTTTTTTGGGTTTGATTAGATAGATATCAACTCAGAGGGAACCTCTTCAGAGTCAGATGTACAAAACACATCAGACTGCTAACGTAATGGCAGCAAATACATAATAGTCCAGAAAAACAAAAAACTAGACTAGAGAGATTAACGATACTCCAAACTCTTCATGACAGAGGAATAAAAAGAAACACAGCTCTGAAAAAGGCCCAAATCACCAAGATGTTTGAAACGTTATTCATTATTCATAAAATTCTCTATTTTTCAGGTTTCTGTGTGAGTTTTGACCCTTTACCTTGTGTCCAGACTCCATCTGAATTGGGTTTAGAAATAATTACTATAATAACTTCTCATTTTTTATGTCAGGACATCTAATACCCATTTCCATTGCTTCAATTACTAGGGAGGAAAATGACCTCAATTTGGCGTAGTCCTTAACGTTAAACTCAACACTCTACTTTTTAACACATCCTTGCAGCTAAACAGAAGTGATAAACTACTACTGTTTCGGCAAAGCATTTTGCTAAGAAAATTTCCTGGTCTTTGCAAATGATATTCTGACCATTGCAGAGTCACTTCTTATTCATGCTATATAATCTGGAAGAAGTCGTTTTCGTCTTTAGAAGCTGGCACCACACAGGGAGTGTATAGGTGAACATCATTAGACACGTGAACCTTAACATAGAATAATGCACCAAATTACGTTTCTGTCTGATCGTTAATTGACGTTAGTGCTGTTTGAGAGACAGAGTGGAGAGTGGACAATAGAAAGGAGAGGCATTAGTCAGTCACTAGGAAATGGAAGACCATGAGGAAGATGGGAATAATGGAATGGAGTTGGGAGAAAGACCTACAGAAATCTCACTAGTGTTTTGTGGTGCTCCATTCTCTCTTGTTCACCATTAAGACTGGCCAAAATACCTCTGTCGATTTTAAATCACTGCCTTGCCTGAGAACCCACCCAAACAAACAAATGTACAACACTGTAAAAACGACAACAACCTGGAAATTTGAGATAAGCCTAATTAAAATTATGTTTAAAAACTGGTAGGTAGGGTCTGAGAGAATCATAGGACTTGGTGTAGTACTCTAGAAGGAGAAATGGAGGGGGCTGGGACAGCCTCGGATATAGTAATGTAAAGGTACGAGACAGTATCAGAACCCAGCCAGAAAGCCAGTTCCGGATGCACAAGAGCTGTGGCCTTTGTTAGAGGAACAAAACCAAGTCAGGCCTCAGCGACCCCTCAGACAAGCAAGTGGGGCAGTAAACAACTGACCTTGAACTTCTCTGAGTTTCCCATCTTGCTAGGATTTCCAGTACGCAAGCCCAGACCTTAACAGGAAGCCCAGTGGCAAGGGAATCTGATCCATTTCTACAAAGTAGGAGAAAGACCATTTCTATTTCATCTTTATAGAATATAGTTTTATTTGTTTAAAGACTTATTTTTACCATTTTTAATTATGTGTAGATGTCTGTGTCTCCATGTGGGTATGCACTGTACATGTGAGTGCAAGTACCCAAAGAGGCCAACAGCATGGGATCGATCCCCCGGAACTAGAGTTACAGACGGCTGTGAGTCTCCTGATATATTGGGTGCCGGGAACCGAACCTGGGTCCTTCTGGAAGAGCAGCAAGTGCTCTTCACTGCTGACCCAGGTCTCCAGCCCCTGACTATGTCTTTAAAAAAATTCCTTTTCTGTTCAAACCAAGTTAATGATTTTCTCTTCCTCCTCTCTCCTTCTCCTCCATCATGCCTTCGGGCCAAGGAAGGATTTGTACAGATGGTGAATTCTGGATGTAAAATAACACCTCACGTTGGAGACAAAATAAGACAAAAGTAAAAGGCCCCAAACTTACAACAGATTTTGATTAGTTTCTACAACTGTCTTCAATCAGTTGTACCCAAGCAACCAAACTGAACTATCCTAAGCAAAAGTCATAAAATAACAGGACTGTGAAAAAATATTTTTTGGATGCTGAAAGCATTTGCCTTGGTATCACATTCTTAATGGTCAGAAAGGTGTCATACATAGGGGGTCGACAAGACGCACACATGCATACACAGGCATGCACACTTGTACATGCATCTGTAGCCAGCAAGCAAATGGACAGTCAACAGCTGCAGTTTAAGGTTACATGAAAAATAATAGGATGTTTATGCTCAGACAGACTAGTAATTGAGGTGTCCATAACCTACATATGGCAGTGCTGAGCTGATATTCCAAGTCAGGTGGAGGGTAAATGGTATTTACAGAGTTGTGTTGTCTATGCCACAAAGGATTATCATATAGACTTAAGAGGTCCAAAATAGCCTGGAGAGATGGCTCAGAGGTTAAGAGCACTAACTGCTCTTCCAGAGCTCCTGAGTTCAATTCCCAGCACCCACATGGTGGCTCACAGCCATCTGCAATGAGATCTGGCGCCCTCTTCTGTGTACATAATAAATAAATAAATCTTTAAAAAAAAAAAAAAAAGAGGTCCAAAATATTAAAGTCTGCACCCCATTGTCTTAGTCATCGTCCTATTGCTGTGAAGAGACATCATGACCAAGCAACTCCTATAAGAAAAACCATTTAATTGGGGACTTCCTCACAGCTTCAGAGGGTTAGTCCATTAACGTCATGATGAGGAGCATGGCGGCGTGCAGGCAGGCACGGTGCTGGAGAAGCAGTTGAGAACTACATCCTGACTGAAGCACAGAGTGAGAGGGAGGGAGTGCCTGGCCCGGGCTTTGGACACCTCAAAGCCAACCCTAGGGACATGTCCTCCAACAAGGCCTTACTTCCTAATTCTCGTAATTCTTCCAAAGAGTCCACTCCCGGTGACCAAACATTCAAATATATGAGTCTACGGGGGCCACTCTCCTTCAAACCACCATACGCAGGCAGGGGATAACTGTTTCAAAGCTCCAGCTCTGAGCTTCCCCACTTTCTAATCAAAATTTCCACATGTTCTATACGACCAAGGAATAAATTAGATGATATTTTCTAGGAAATGGTACTGCTTTAGGTTGAGGGCTAGGGTTTGTTGGAGGCATTATTATTATTATTATTATTATTATTATTATTATTATTATTATTGCTGTTTTACTCAGAGCTTTGTGTCTTTGAGCAGATAGCTTTATTTATTTATTTTTGTCAAGCAATGCACTTGTAATGGAAAGAACAAAGTCTAGGCTGTGATAGATGATGAGTGTGATTTTTTTCTTTTTCCCAGAAAGGCTTTGCTTTCGTTCTTTGACTGAAGAAAAAAAGAAGGACGCCTCCGTGAGATGGGCCGTTGGAAAGTTCACAGAGAGTCGCTGCAAGGGCTGTCTTTGAAGCCGGTGATGAAGGGACCATGAGCTTTGCGGCCATTACACTTTGAGAGCCGTGGCTCCGACAGCACAGTGTTGAAGATAATGAGTCCCTACACTTCAGTCTGGCTTGGCTTAATGATGGCAAGGCGGGAACTTAACTATCCCTGGGATAGTTAATGTTTTCCTAAATTCAGTATTGTCACTGAAGAATGATTAGACGCTAACTGAAGACACTCATTTTTTAAAATGTCCAATGGATTGCACATCCTGCTTTTTCTCACAAGGCTCTCAGTTATAACCGAGACAGAATTTCTTCTGTGTTTGACAAACAGACTCTATGGACGGGAACAGCTGATGTCCACTCTGATTATAAGTGCTCATGAAACAGGAGTCATTACACGTTTGTGATTTGCATTAAACAGCAAAATCACAGGCTACATGATGCTATTATATATACATATATATAAATTATGGAAGATAAATATAACATCTTTTAAAATATATCTTCCCATTTCACACTGTGTTTTATAGAAATTATCTGATATTTTCACCTAGGAAAGGCAATTTTTAAGCAATTTTTCTTTTTCAGTGACTTTTTTTTACACTGTTTTTATAAATTTGTTAATAATTACTTAGTTACATTTTTCTAGTTCTTTTGAGTTCTTAATTCTTAATTAAGATTTATATAACTTTATGCTAATGTTTCTTAACTAGATGAAGAAATACAAGAAGGATGGCTATTTCCTTTGGGGGTTTATAACTTAATGTGACTTAAGGGTCATTGGGGATATGGGTCAGTTGATAAAGTGCAGGTCACACAAGCATGGGGACCTGAGTATAGCATCCATGTCAAAAACTAGGAGTACACACACCTTGGCCGCAGACCATAAAAAATTAATCAGCAGGGCTTGGTGATTCGCTGCTTTACCCAGCACTCAGGAAGCAGAGGCGGGTGGATCTCTGAGTCTGAATCCAGCTTGATCTATAGAGTGAGTTCCAGGACTGTACAGGATACACAGAAAGACCCTGTCTTGAAAAATCAAAATGTGTGTATGTGTGTGTGTGTGTGTGTGTGTGTGTGTGTGTGTGTGTGTGTGTGTATACATATGCATATGATTGCTCATTTTGTTGGATGTTATTGTATCTTGACAAAAATTAGATATGAGTATGAATTCTTATTTAGAATGAAAATAACAAATTTCAAAATCTTTTTTTTTGTTGTTTTTGTTTTTTGTTTTTGTTTTTGTTTTCGAGACAGGGTTTCTCTGTGTAACAGTCCTGACTGTCCTGGAACTTGCTTTATAGATCAGGCTGGCCTCAAACTCACTGGATCCACCTGCTTCTGCCCCCCAAGTGCTGGGATTAAAGTTGGGCACCACCACTACTCAGCTCAAAATCTTAAAGTCCAAAAAAATGCTACAAAAGTCACAAAAATCTGAAAAAAAAAAAACAAATTGCATTAATTAATTGCCTAATGCACTTTTGTAATACATAATCTTGATTTTGATTTTGTTTGTGTTTTTGCAGTGCTGGGGATAAAACCCAAGACTTCATGCATGGGACTACCCTTCCAGCCAGAATTTTGAAAAGCTTTTGCTGCCTACCCTTCAATCACCTGTCTGTATGACAGATTCATAATATAAGTTTCTGTACCTAGAAAGGCGAGATTAATTTCTACAGCCTTTTCAAAATTTCAAAATTTGTTTCTTGTTATTGTCTATGTTATATATTTTTATCTGAGTAAAGTAACAGTTATTTTAACTATTTGTCCAACTTGGGGATAGCACTGTGCAGTTTTTCTCATCTATTGTGGAATATTTGAAACATTCATAGACCCACCTCAGCTTTGTACACATTGCCTCCGCATCCTTCAGCGCCCCGTCCTTCCCAGGGCAGCACAAAATCTGCCTCAGGTAAAGAATTTCCTTTATCTTTGCCGTGCAGAAATTCTGTTTCTGACTAAGAGAGGCTGGCTGACTCATCGGCCAGGCATTTTGTCAGTTATTGCCATGAAGACCAAGGGTTTTGTTGTTGTTGTTTTTATATGTGTTGTTGTGTGTGTGTGATGGCTTATGCATGTGCCTGCATGCCTGTGGAGGCCAGAGGTCAACCTCGGGTGTTGTCTCTCAGGAACTCACCAAGAACGCAAGACTGGCTGCCCAGGAAGCCCCAAGGATCTCCCCATACCTCCCCCTGCCCCAACACTGGAGTTGCGAGGGTGCCCTAAGACCAGTGTTTCCATGTGGGTTCCGAAAATCAAACTCAGCTCCTTGTTCTTGCAAAACAAGCACTTTACTAACTGAGCCATTTCTCCAGCCCCCAAGACCCAGCTTTTGTAGGTATGTGTATTTCTGTCACCTCCGGAAGGTCCCCATCACTCACTGAACCACCCTGAACCTCCAAGTCCGCTGTGTCTCCGCTCATCACATCTCCTTCTGTTTCTATCTCAGTGCTGGAGAATTCCTGAGTTGTTTTCCAACTCATTGATTTGTTTCCCTGACTTTTAAATCTGCTATTCATTACTTCCATCACATTTTTAATACGACACGGTTTTCCTAACCCTGATCTAAATCAAATGTCCTCA